>NW_026136964.1:0-125598 GCF_905237075.1 Dicentrarchus labrax
TGATCCTCATCTCATTAAACTGAACCATCATTGTAATATGAAATCACAATATCAGTAACAAACATTCTCAAAATATTCTCAGATAATTATTGAAAAACTTCTTAAATATCAAAATATCTCTTTCACATAGCAATTAGAATACAAACTAACATAGACCACGTTCACACGGCAAGTCTTAATGCTCAATTCGGATTTTTTGCTCAGATCCAATTTTTTGTTTGGCTGTTCACATTACCTTTTAAAATATGGCCTATATCAGATTCCAGTGTGAACTGTTTGTGGTTTCGAACTGACCCGCATGCGCAAAAGAACAATAACAATGACATCAGACGCAGCACGCTGTTGCACTAAAGTTAGGGAGGTTATGGAGGAAGTAAGCATTTTCACTTTTATTTTAAAATGTGTGTGTAACATTAATGAGCAGGTGCTGAGGAGGAGAAGAATGAAGAGAAAGAGAGCCAAATAGGCTATTTTGGCCTTTTGCTGGGTTATGGCTGCAAATTCACTACAGAGGTCTGTGTGGATGCGGAGACGAAGCCAAGAGTGGTGGGAATGTGATGTGAATAGCTTCACAGAGACATCTCCACTGTCCCTACCATCATAAGTGCATGCTGCACTCTCAACAATGTGTGCGAGAAGCATGGTGAGGCCTATGAGGGACCTGGTCAATCTACTCTTTAGGACAACAGGATGGTCTGGAAAAATAAAAAAAAATGAAATGCATCCCTGTAAAATTCTCAGTTGTGCAGGTTTATGTAAACAACAAATCCATATAAAAATTCTCATCAAATTTTCCACACAAGGACTTTTCTCTGCCAAAAAATGAGAAAACCTGCTTATTTATATGTTCTACTTTGAATAAATATGTTGATAAATGTTCATGTTCAAAATAAAATTATTCTGCTATAGTGCAAGTCTCTGTCGGTTTAATAAAACTACATAACGTTAAAACTGTAACCTGAAATCAAACTGTCAAATATAATCTGAACTGTAATTAACCTTTATAATGATGAATACACTTTGCATAGATTGACCAACAATACTGAAAGCAAGTCACAATATCGTGATCTGATTTACTTTTCCTCATCACCTGGAGGTCGGTAGAATGGTGGATGTCCTGAGTCCTGGCTGAAGGGCTGCTGAGCTGGACCTTGAGGGTGTGCTGACACCTGGCTGAAGGGCTGAGGTAGATCTGGAGGATGTGCAGGGGGGATGGTTGAAAGGTAGAGGTTGAGCCAGATCTTGCAGGAAAGACAGAGGCTGGTTGGTTGTCTCGTTACATGGTGGAGGCTGAGGTGAACCCATGCTAAATTTAGGGGGCTGAGTAAAGTTGTAAAAGGTAGGCTGAGGCGGCAAGTTGTCTTGGGTTGTACTGTGAGGGCTGGACTGGTGCCTGGTAGAAAGGTGGTTTACATAACACCCTCAACACACACGTTACCCTGAGAAGATGAGGGTCACCTGGTAGCCCCCTCTTAACTTATATGTTAGGTTATAATATGGGATTTGGTTCTTCAGATCCAGGTCACCAGTGCACTGGATCAGATCATAGATAGACTGTACATTTTTGAATGACAGACACGTACAGGGTAGTCTCTGCTTCTCTGATGGGTTTCCGAGTTGTGCAAAGAAAACTGGGAGCAGCTGACTGGCTCGTTTATTCTGTTAACAGAATTTTCCTCTAATAAACACGCCAACTTTCTAGTCTCCAAATGTAAAACTTCTTTGCAATATTTCTAACTTTTATTTTATATTAAAGTGCGTTTCCACTCAAGACTTTCTATATGCGTCGGCTGTGAATGTCAAGACTGAAAACTTACCTGTCTCGCCATCAATATCCAGGCTGTCCGCCGACCTCCTCGGAGTTTCAGGCTCCTCTTCGCCTGCTTCGTAGCTATCCAGCAGCTCCAACGGCTGACAGCTGGGTTTATCGCCCATAACACGGCTAAGCTCGTTATAAAATGGGCAGGTGATGCGACCGCGACCGCTTCGGTTATTGGACTCATTTGTTTCTTTAAATTTAGCTTTAAGGCTCTTCACCTTCCTTTGGCAATGCAGCCATGTTCTCCTGTGTCCCTGTTCTTACATTTCCTTTGCTATTTTATCAAAAACGGAGCGGTTACGGTACGATCCTTCTAGTTTTGCTTGAATTGAAGTATCTCCCCAAATACTAATTAGGTCTAACACCTCACTCTCCCTCCATTGACTTGCTCCATCACTGTTCTCCATTTTGTAGGCCTAGTCAAGTTTTTAATTTTACCGTCTGTGTCGAGGGCGAACTCGCCGGCGCATCACTGTGACAAATGTCGATGTAGATTGACGTAAAAGTCGCATCAAATCCAGCTTGGTTGTTCACACTGCGGCCGCATTGAAAACAATCAGACCTGGATCAGATTCAGGACCACATATGGAAGTGGTCTAAATCTGATTTGAGTGTTCACACTACTTCTGAAGAAGTCTGACCTGGTCTGAAGTCTTGACCCCAAAAAGATCCGATCTGGGCCACTTTTGCCTGCAGTCTGAACGTGGTCCTAGATACCAGTAAGCAGACACATGTTGGACCCTCGGTCATGTGATGGGACGTTTACATCTCAAATAAAATGTAACATCCAAAGATAATTAAAATATGGCTTAATGTGCTTAAAATGCACAGATAAAAGTGCTAAATCAACACATTACACAGTTCAGTGTGTAACAATTATACAAACCAACATATTACACAGCATTGGATTCAGTTTGCAGCATTAAAATATCAAGCTAATGGTTGTAGCATTAGTGAATGGCGTCTGCCATTGTGCTAGTTAGCATCTTCAGCTAGCGCTTAGCATGGTAAAGACGATCGCTCACCGATGCGTTTCCTTCGTGAGGGAGACGTCAGGTCTCTCCGACTGCACTCTCACAGGTCCAGGGCTCCACACTGGATTATTTCAATCAGTTTTTAATCAGTTTTCAACAACTTTTATCGCTTTATCTTCACGAGGTAGGAATCGTTGTCGACGCGGGGTTTCCTCTCTGTTCTTCCAGGAGCTCAAGGTGACGTGAACTCTGCTCCGTGCAGGTCAACAGTCCGAGCTTCTTCCTGATTGGCTGACAGCGCGTCTCCAACCCATCTCCTTCAAAATAAACTTCCTATTTATTTTCTCTTTATCTCAGTTGAATTGCTTTTTAGACAAATATCAGTTTTTAATCTTTAACATTAATAACGTACTTCATGAATTTACTTTTTAATGTAGCTCTTTTTAATACAGATTTTTAACCTTGGTTACACTTACTTTTAATATGTATTTGTGAATTTGATTCATTTTCATTGAGTCTGAATTTTATCTCATTGAGTTATTTTTCATTTTCTGTTATTTTGGTTTATTTCCAGTGGAAATTGAGTTTTCTGAACTTTGTCCTTCCGTAGCTCCCGAACTTCCGTAGCTCCTTCGTTTGTGTTGTTTCTGTTTAGTCACCCACCCCACACACACTTTTTACTCTGTTTAACCTATTCTATATAGTTTATATAGATTTGTTATTAAATTAAATGTTTTCTTGTAACCGTAACGGCTCTTTTAGTATTTTTATTTTTTTTTGTAATATGCACATTGAGTTACATATACTCTGTAATGTTTAAACTAATTTATTTATATGTATTTTCAGAAAGATAATGAAATCACACAGTGTTGTTTTGCATTGCTGAGGAAGCAGAGGTGCAGGAAAAAAAGAGCAGAAGGAAATGAATGTGCTATATTGTCTTCTGCAGGAGCAAATAAATGCTGGTTAACAGTTCTGTGAGTCGTCCTCTGTTTATGCCCAATCCACACACCTGTTACACATATAAAATAAAAAGTTTCTGAATGACATCACATTGTAGGAGCGAATTATAAACTCACATATACAGTATGTATGTATAAAAGTTATTGTTTACTTTTACATAGTAATTATCCAAATATTTGAGAGGTCTTATGGCTTTCTTGTTTGTTAATCAAAGTCAAACAGAAATTATAATTCAACAAAATACAGATGAACATTAGGTTTGAAGCGTTCCAGCCTTATGGATATGATATTTGCCAACAAGACACATAAGTTTCATAGCAGCGTTAATGGGTTGTGAGTTAATATTACAATTTAGAAAGAAGACCGTGTCACCTCCGTGTGTGTCACCTCCGTGCAGTTCCATAAAGTCACCAGCAGGTGTCAGCCTATGAGCAGTGTATGGGAGGAGCCAGATTATTTTGGCACCTTCTTCTAAATGTTTCAAAGTAGAAAGTTCATTCAAACGTTCAAAGTTCATTCAGCTTTTTTCATATTTTTTATATTGTGTACACAATTGCAGCTCAAAACTCAAGAAACTTTCATCCCCTTGCTCTCTTGAACATAAAAACATAGGAACAATGTGTGCCGGTATCAGAGTTAAAAATGCACTTTATTAAATCTTACTTTTAACATGTATTTGTGAATTTTATTCATTTTCATTGAGTCTGAATTTTCTCTCATTGAGTTGAGTGTTCAAATGTTAACACAAAAGCTGATTTTTAAGCATATCGGTGAAAGGGGCCCCGGGTGGTACAGTTTATGAGAAGTTGAAAGAACATGAGACTGCACGTGAGTACTGATATATAAAACTATATTAGACAACCATGAGCATAAAACCTGAGTAGATCAAAGTTTGTACATTTGTTCCACGATGACCAAAGATGATGAATTTAGTTTGTTCAAATCAAAGCCACTCTTTACACCTTGGAACTATTTTTACACAGATGCTGAATTTGATCCTGAAAGACTCTTGTTTCACATTTGAACCTTTTTTTCTTCACAGAAACAAAAGTTTTAAGGCAACAAAGTTCAGTTTTAGACTCAAAGTTGAATATTTGTTCATATTTTAATATTTGAGTCATAGAAACACTTTTCCTCTTATTATGGGTTCAAAAAGAAGATTTTAAAAAACAAGCAGCCACATTTGATTTGAGCCAATGTTTCTCAGAGTTATAGAAGAAGATCAATTCTTCCACCCACCTAGAGCCGGGGTCTGTCCAAGGTTTGTGACTCTGAAAAGGAAGTTTTCAAAGAATGATGTTTTAATGTTTTATGTTTTTATGTGTTTAAATATGTGTAGTCATTGGTGGGTATGTCTCACCCTGTGTTACTGTTATTGCTACTGTGGCAAAATCAATTGCCCCACTGAAACAAATAAAGGACTTATACAGACATTCACTGAGTTGGGCATCAGAAATGTTTGATATCTGTATATGTTCATTGTACAGAGGTCATATATGATGAGAACTGCCTTTCTGTATGTGTGATATCCTTTAAACTGGAGAGTGTCAGAGGTTAGAAGAGATCATAGAGAGTAGGATCCTCTGCCCCCAGTATGGGGACTGACCCTCAACCAGTAACCAGAGGCCTCAGAGACCAGTCCGTCCTCCTGTAGACTTGGATTAGAGGAACACAGGATGGAGTCAGGACACCCTGGGGGGAGTAAGGAACTACAGGTGTTACACTATATTATATTCTATCATTAGATTATTATTACTGCTGTATTTGGCTGTTGTAGCTGCTCAGGTGGAGCTGATTTCAACTATTTAGGAAGGACTGTGACTAATTATTATTGTCATTAATCTAAATTGTACAATTTGAGAATATATTGAGAAATGCCTGTTACAATCATCCAGAGCCCACAGTGACACAATGTTGTCTGACCAACAGTTCAAAGCTGAAAATAGTAAAAGTAGTAATACTACACTACAGAAATACTGCATTACAACTTAAAGTGCTGCATTAAAAAAGTTCCTCAGTTACAGAAGTATTATCAGCACAATGTAGTTGAAGCTCCCAGTCTCTCTCTGCAGACACTCACTCAGTCTTTTCTCTCTTCCCTCCCACACACCTGCCGTTGCCCTGACAACCGTGACGTCACAGCCACTCCCTGTCCACAGGTTACTTTCACTTTGTGAACTCGTCGTGTCGCAGCTTCTTCTTCTGTCCATGTGAAGGTTAGTAAGAGACACTTTTCACTGTTTGACTCCTCAATGACTCTTTGTTCATCTTGTTAGTTTAGTTCAGTAGAAAGAGCAGAAAACTCTACAACTGAGAACCAACATGGAGGAAGAGTTTCCTCCATCTTACTGTCAGTGTGTCACTGTTCAAAGTAATCAGAGTACTCACTGACAGTACTCAGAGTACTCACTGTATGATTTCTGTCTGTCTTTATGAGCTCACCTTATCAATGTAGTTGAAGTATGTAAAGTGAAAGTAGTCAGTGTACAGAATGGCCTCTGTCAGTGTTGTATTATTATATTAGTGGATGATTATTATTGATGCATTAACATGTAATCAGTACTTTAATGTTGGAGTTGCTGCAGGTGGAGCCAATATGAACTACTTCAAATACTTTTGGCTGCTTGAATGTAAAATAATGAATTCTATTTTATAAACTGATCCCATGTTTGAAAAGTAAGCAGGAAGTAAAGCTGTCAGATAAATGCAGCTCCATGAGGCCATCTAGTGGACTGATAGTAGAAGTAGAGCAGCTGATGGCAGCTTTCTGCTCTCATTCTTCCTCAACACTGACCAATGAGAACAAGCAGCATCTCCTCTGGCCAATAACAAACCACTATTGATCCATGTATTGATTAGTTTGCAATGTGTGACAGTGATGAGAAAAGGCCATCAGTAGTTCCCAGAGTTCACAGTCATGTTTTCTAACTGCTTCTTTAGTCTGAGCAACAGTCCAACAAGCCAAAGGGATTCAACTGACACTGAGATGAAACAGAGAGAAGCAGCCAATCAGTGGAGAAGCAGCTGATAGTTTTACAGGAGAAATGATGTAAATCAGTGGTTCCCAACCTGAGGGTCGGGACCCCCACTAGTGGTCACCAAAGCTTCATGGGGGGTCTGTAGGTTGGCTTATATCTCAGCATCTGGTTCACTTCTGTGAAGAAAAGTCAATGTAAAGTAAACTGTCTAATAGATCAATGACCAAACATCAGGGACAAGAAAACAGTGAATTTGTCCAAAAAGAAGCATATTAAGTATTTATGATTGTTAAAATGATAAAAGATACATAACACAGACAAACTGTATAAAAAGTTCCCTAAACAGGAAATAATCTGCTCAGAATTAATCAGAATCAACTTCAACTTCTTGCAGTTACTGAGTTCAATATTTGGGTTGATTGTACAGTTTTAGATATAATATGAAATATGTATAAAATATGTCACTCAGTCGGGGGTCGTCAGTTTACTCAGTGATAGAAAAAGGTTGGGAACCACTGATGTAAAGGATGAATGAGTGATGATGAGTTCTCAGTGCTGATCAGTGATTGGACTGATGCTTTCAGCTCTGCTCTCAGTGTTTCCTCTACAGATGAAGGTAGAAAGTCTCTGGGAGCTGATGTGGATGTGAATTCAGCAGCAGCTGCCAAGGTAACAGGATTGATTTTGGATGATTGGACTAGCTGCCACTGCATGCTCTGCACTGGATATAGTAGACTTGGAAAAAGAGCAACATTTCAACTGTTGAGGAGCTTTTCAAAGTCAGTCAAATAGAAGTGAAACAGCAACATGAAGTGTATTTCTCTAGTCTTCAACCAACCCCACAGACTAAAGAGCATTGTGAATGTCATTTCTTAGATACTGCAGCTCAAAGTGCCAACAACATTTCTACTCTGCCATGGAAACTGTCAGATGAGTGGATTTAGTATTGAGCTGAATGAGCCGTTTATATCAGCCAGTAGAGTCCTATTGTCCTATTGTGTGTTAGAAATATACAGTCTGCATCTCCAGCATTTACACACTGACAGATGCTAACTTGCATATGTTGGTCAATTAGCATAATTTGCATTAATAATCAGCTATATGGACAATATTTCAGTAATTGTTTGGCTGATTTAGACAATATAAGAGTGTTTTTTGGGGGGTTATTGACGATGATGAATCAATTTCTGACATCAGTGGCAACATTTCATCTCCCAGTGGGCTGATTTTTGAGGATTTTTTAGTCAATTTTGAGATTATTTATTTGCTTAATGCATAACCACAGCTGCAGAGACACAGGTCAATGAGAAAAAGCTGCACAGCAAAAGAACACCAGCAGAAATTTGAATAAATATCTGAACACCAATGACAAAGAGCTTCCTAAACTGCAGTTCCAATGTATTATGCATATAAATAACCTCAATATTAGTGAACCTGGAGTTCAAATAAAATAAATAATTTAAAGTGCAATTTTGTATTTTGTAAATGTCAGAATTTGATCCATCATCCTCAGCAACTCCCAAAACCACTACTATAGTATCTGTTGAAATATTCTCCATACAGACATACATACATGCTTATTAATGCTAATAGTGATAATTGAGTTGGAATCTGTCAGTTTCTAAATGCTGGGGACCCACACTGTATATTTCTGACATAAAATTTTGGTACTCAACATTTCTGAGTTCACGTTGCTGCGAGTCGACTAATCCCTCCAATCAGAGCTGTGTGTGTTTGTCATGTGACTGAGAGGAATGATGGGAAATAATGTGTGATCTCTCCCAGCAGGTTGCTGTGTCTGTGTGAAGGTGTGGGCTCTGCTATGGATCAGTGTGAGGACAGAGAGGAGGGAGTCCCTCCCTCTAAAAGCACTCTGTGTGGGGAACATGACACAAGGACCAAAGCTCAGAGGTGAGATGAGGATCTCTAACTGTCCATGACTCTTCTCCATGTCACAAAGGCTTTGATTCTCCATTTGAAACAAAGACATTTATCTGAGCAAAAATACGTAGTTGTCAGTATTCAAACAGGGCTGGACAATCTGATCTCAAATCAGTATCAGGAGAAACATTCAGCTTCATAATGAGAAATGTAACAGTAACGTGTGTTTGAATCAATCAGAGCAGATTTCCTTCCTCATGTTGCTCACTGCTGATGTTTGTCCTGATTCATTCCAGTCTGACCAGTTCCACATTCTGCTCTTCTGGACTGGACTGGGAGCTGATTGCTCACTGGTTAGATGTTATAGCTGCTCTCACTTTAATTATATGGAATTCAGACAGTGTGTTGAAGTGTGTGACATCAGTAAATTGTGTTCAGTAACACGTCCATAATGTCAGTAATTGAAGACATTGTTCTTATTGTCCAGCCCTGTATTCAAACATTTCAAATTATACATAATTTCACAAAGTCTTTGATTCAGTGAGAATGTTTCTGAATATGTGAGCTTTAATGAATTTCTTTCTATCAGGATCCATCAGAGACCAGACTGTCCTGAACCTGAACCCAGCTGTGTGTCCATGAAGAGTGATCGCTCTATGGGTGATCGTATATACTTCAAAGATGGCCGCCACTCTGTTGATCAAAGGTGAGGATTTCTAACTGATGGTGAAAATAAAATGATGTGTTTTTATCAGACTCTGTTGTGAAATCTCTATTTTTAAATGTTTTAAAATGTCTTTTAATAGACGGTGATGGTTGGTCAGCTCAATTTACAACCTCAGTTTCACAGTGAACAAATAGTTGCAGCAGTTTATAGAAACTCACTGCTTTGACACCACGTCTGTTCCTCTTTTTATCCTAATTGGACCGATATGATCACTCCACTCCATCATCTCCCCGCCTATACTGCACACTGCACTCAATACAGCTTTAAAATACACAGTGAAACATGTCTAAATCAAACACTTTATAGGAATCCTAACCAAGAACTCCCTGGGTACAAATACACTGTGTACAGTCGGTGTATTCAGTCACTGGCAGGTTCTGTCTCAGTGTGTTGTGGGTGCAGTGCAGAACTGATCCTGTTTTTCTATCAGGAGGAAAAAACCTGAACCCAGCTGTGTGTCCATGAAGAGTGATCGCTCTATGGATCATCTTATGCACTTCAAAGATGGCCGCCACTCTGTTGATGAAAGGTGAGGATTTCAAACTGATGGTGAAAATAAAATTATGTGTTTTTATCAGACTCTCAGTTGTTCAGTTTTACCTTTACTGACTCAGATGAAGTTCTCTGAGCAACAACACTCTTTCAGCAGCAGCTGCCTCACACTCACACAGTCAAACACATTCACACTGGGAGCTGCCCAGTACAACCAGTCTGATACAAGCAGACACTGAGCAGCTCCACTGGAGCAGCTGGAGGCTCTAGGTGCCTTGCTCCAGGGCACTTCAGCAGTGTACAGTGAGGGAGGGAGAGCTATATGGAGGGGTTGGTGAGAGCTGTTGGGACTGAACCAAACTGAGCTGTTGATTCTCAGTGGGATCAGCAGGACTAATAAACCTTTACCACTACAGGGAGTCATCAGATTCACTGTTCACATCCAAATATCACTTCATGGACCTTTACCTTGTGTTTGTCTCTGTGTGGACAGACATAATGTGAGCTCATTCTTCATGATTCCTCCACAGAGTGGACCAGGAGAGCTCAGAGGTTCCCAGTGGTCAGTCTGCCCAGCAGCATCAAACACACCTGGACTCCATATTTATGGTCTGTACATGGACAACAACTACTTTTACATCTATTGTGTTCACAATAATCTCCATGCTGCACTTTTTAGACCAGTGGATTGTCAGTCTGTCCAACATGGATCTGATGTTTGCTTCCATGATTTGACTTTGATTGAGTCATTCATATAATATTCTGTTCCAGCTGCTGGAGGACAACATTGTCACTTTTGTGAAGAACGAGCTGAAGAAGATCCAGAAGGTTCTGAGTCCAGATTACACAGAATACTCAGCGAGTCAGAGGGAGGATGAGGAAGTGTTGGATGGTGAGGATGAAGAGCAGAGGAGGAGCAGCAGAGAGGCATTTCTGAAGATCACAGTGCACTACCTGAGGAGAATGAAGCAGGAGGAGCTGGCTGACTGTCTACAGAGCAGTAAGATGATTTGATGATGATTGAGATTGGACATCAGAATCAGAATCGGAATAAGAAATACTTTAATAATCCCCGTGGGGAAATTACTTGTAGGGGGGGAGGAAAAAGGGGAGAAAAACAAGAGGAGAGGGGAGGAGAAAAAAAGGCAGCACCCAGACTCTGCTCCTGTGGGGGAGTACAGTGTGGGACTGGGAAAAAAACCTCAGCAACATAAGCACATATGATCACACTTTACAACATAAAAACTCAAAACAACTTGCAACGGGGGAGGTAGAAGGGGGGGGGGGACCAGAGAAGGGGGAGAGTAAAAAGAGCGAAGGCTTTCTGGAGGAGTTGTTTCAGCAGCGGTCTTGGCCAAGGCCGGGGCACAGAGGCGGAAGGCAGATTAGATTATGATTGTTCGGGTTAGGGAGCGCAGCCAGCATTTCAATAGCACGCAGCCATTGTCCATTCTGGTCTTCAAATCGATTCAGTCCTTTGCAAAGCGGAAACCTTCCCCAAGTTTTCCAGTTGTTATGACACAGCTGGTTAAGCTCTATAAGATGTTTTCGTTGGGAAAACCGCAGTGCGACAGCTCTTTCCAAGGTGCTTTCCATGTTGAGGATTTGTACCACAGTCTGAGCGCTAACGGCTCTGCTCACTCCATCAATAATGTCGGGCAGCTTCATGGGGCTTTGGCTGCTGACCCCGTCTTCCAATTTTCCGATACACCAGGGCAATGCCTAGATCCAATAGCAGATAGCCTGTTAAACATGATTGATTTGATGGAAAGGGAAATGGAGGCAACTGGGAGAAGTTTACTTTTAAAACTCTGCTGATAATATGACGCACACATTGTATCCGATCTATGTCCATTCTGGTCTGAAAACAGAAACTGTTTACAACTGATGAGCTGGAGTGATTTACTGCAAGGACCATAAATACCATCTTGATGTCTTAAAGTTTACATCCATCAGATTTATTGGAGCTTCTACTTATTAACTACATTTCTTCTTTCTTCATTCAGGAACTGCTGCTCCAGCTTGCCGACGTGAACTTAAATGTAACCTGAAGAAGAAGTTCCAGTGTGTGTTTGAGGGGATTGCTAAAGCAGGAAACCCAACCCTTCTGAACCAGATCTACACAGAGCTCTACATCACAGAGGGAGGGACTGCAGAGGTCAATGATGAACATGAGGTCAGACAGATTGAAACAGCATCCAGGAAACCAGACAGACCAGAAACAACAATCAGACAAGAAGACATCTTTAAAGCCTCACCTGGAAGAGATGAACCAATCAGAACAGTGATGACAAAGGGAGTGGCTGGCATTGGGAAAACAGTCTTAACACAGAAGTTCACTCTGGACTGGGCTGAAGACAAAGCCAACCAGGACATACAGTTCACATTTCCATTCACTTTCAGAGAGCTGAATGTGCTGAAAGAGAAAAAGTACAGCTTGGTGGAACTTGTTCATCACTTCTTTACTGAAACCAAAGAAGCAGGAATCTGCAGGTTTGAAGAGTTCCAGGTTGTGTTCATCTTTGACGGTCTGGATGAGTGTCGACTTCCTCTGGACTTCCACAACACTGAGATCCTGACTGATGTTACAGAGTCCACCTCAGTGGGTGTGCTGCTGACAAACCTCATCAGGGGGAAACTGCTTCCCTCTGCTCGCCTCTGGATAACCACACGACCTGCAGCAGCCAATCAGATCCCTCCTGAGTGTGTTGACATTGTGACAGAGGTCAGAGGGTTCACTGACCCACAGAAGGAGGACTACTTCAGGAAGAGGTTCAGAGATCAGGAGCAGGCCAGTAGAATCATCTCCCACATCAAGACATCACGAAGCGTCCACATCATGTGCCACATCCCAGTCTTCTGCTGGATCACTGCTACAGTTCTGGAGGATGTGTTGAAGACCAGAGAGGGAGGAGAGCTGCCCAAGACCCTGACTGAGATGTTCATCCACTTCTTGGTGGTTCAGTCCAAAGTGAAGACCATCAAGTATGATGGAGGAGCTGAGACAGATCCACACTGGAGTCCAGAGAGCAGGATGATGATTGAGTCTCTGGGAAAACTGGCTTTTGAGCAGCTGCAGAAAGGCAACCTGATCTTCTATGAATCAGACCTGACAGAGTGTGGCATCGATATCAGAGCAGCCTCAGTGTACTCAGGAGTGTTCACACAGATCTTTAAAGAGGAGAGAGGACTGTACCAGGACAAGGTCTTCTGCTTCATTCATCTAAGTGTGCAGGAGTTTCTGGCTGCTCTTCATGTCCATCTGACATTCATCAACTCTGGAGTCAATCTGCTGGCAGAACAACAAACAACATCCTGGTGGTCTAAATTAATTAACGACAAAGGGAATCTAAAATATCTCCACCAGAGTGCTGTGGACAAGGCTTTAGAGAGTCAACAAGGACACCTGGACCTGTTCCTCCGCTTCCTCCTGGGTCTTTCACTGCCGACCAATCAGAATCTCCTACGAGGTCTGCTGACACAGACAGGAAGTAGCTCACAGACCAATCAGGAAACAGTCCAGTACATCAAGAAGAAGATCAGTGAGAGTCTCTCTGCAGAGAGAAGCATCAATCTGTTCCACTGTCTGAATGAACTGAATGATCGTTCTCTAGTGGATCATATCCAACAGTCCCTGAGTTCAGGACATCTCTCCACAGATAAACTGTCTCCTGCTCAGTGGTCAGCTCTGGGCTTCATCTTACTGTCATCAGAAAAAGATCTGGACGTGTTTGACCTGAAGAAATACTCTGCTTCAGAGGAGGCTCTTCTGAGGCTGCTGCCAGTGGTCAAAGCCTCCAACAAAGCTCTGTAAGTACAGAAATTTCTGTATTATCACTTAAATACTCTGCTATCTTTTCGACTTAGAGAGATTATAAAAACATTATATATCACCAACATTGGGAACTCCTCACTAGCTGATATCATTTTTACAGAACTAATTTAAAGTGTTTTTGGTTTTGGCTGAGTGATAAAGTGCTGGTCACAAATGTTATTATTGTGCCTTGCATAAGCAAGCACAATACTACTCTTCCTCGTGCTTATTATTATTCTTCCGTACGCTTTTTCGGCGCGCTTCTTCTCCCGCAGCTTTTGTCGCACATACACAAAAAAGGTATCAAAACGTGCGGCTCGATGAGGACATTAGTGCTATGACTTTTCTAAGAATTCCCCCAAACGGTTTGCCGGTAAATCGCCAAAAACCGGTCCAAAAAATGAATGGGTGTGTATTGCGAGAACCTCCAACTGAAAAAAACCGCCAGAGTGCGTGACATCATCGCTAGAGTGTGGGGAGAGAGAAAAATTTGTCGAAAAATAAATTTGTAAACTGCTGTCATGGCCACAAATTTCACTCTACCGAAATAATTTATAGATAGAAACGTAGGTAAATTCGTTGGGGTCGCAGTGATACTACTGCTGAAGCTGTCAGACAAATAGTTTTGGCGGGAAACGCACTGATGCGCCAGCAACGCCCTCTCACGGCCCCATCTACTCCCATGTTAATTTTAGAGGAGCAATCTTGAAAAACGCTCGTTGAACCTCTTCTCTCTCAATCTCCCCAGGTCACATTTTTTAACTTTAGCCACTGAAACTCGGCAGTGCTATAGTCAACAAGATGACGACACTCACGGTCTTTTCAGTTTTCATTTTGGACGTTCCTGGCCATGCTTTTGAGGGGATTCATTTTAAATGTTTCTGTCTCTCTGAGGAGTTAGAGACAGAGAGAGAGCGTGCGCAGCTGCTGTGGGCTCCCCTGATTGCCATGACAACCAAAGCCTGCTCACACACACACACACACACACACACACACACACACACACACACACACACACACACACACACACACACACACACACACACACACACACACACACACACACACACACACACACACACACACACACAGCTAGCTACAGAGAATGACATGGCATTAATAAGCTAGCGCTAGCTGGCTAGCTAAAGATAATTAGCAGGTGGCTAACAAACAAACAATTTAAAGCTGAATGATTTTAATATTAACACAAAATAAGAACAATACACCTTAAATATTTTACCCCACTATGAGCTGTTCCTTAATTTACATTAGCTCTCCTTCAGGAGCATAATACAATTAAACACATTAACCAAAGCTAGCACTTAGCTAGCGATTAGCGATTAGCATTTAGCTAGCGATTAGCGCACAGCTAGCGATTAGCATGTAGACATGGTATTAACATACGGGCCAGAGCAAGGCACAATCAAAATTTCTTTAGGAATTTTCTAGTTTTTCTTATTGTTGATCATTGTCTCTACAGACTGAGTGACTGTAACCTCTCAGAGAGAAGCTGTGAAGCTCTGTCCTCAGTTCTCAGCTCCCAGTCCTCTAGTCTGAGAGAGCTGGACCTGAGTAACAACAACCTGCAGGATTCAGGACTGAAGCTGCTTTCTGTTGGACTGAAGAGTCCACACAGTAAACTGGAAACTCTCAGGTCAGGATTCATCAACCTGTTCAACTGATAACCACTTTAAACCTGAATTATGTTGACGGATACAATTGTAATCTTCCTAACATTGTCTCAAATCATTGTTTTGTTTATTTAGTTTGAGTCTCTTTCCTTGAACATGTTTATTATGTAATGTGTTGTTTTGTGTGTTTGCAGGCTGTCAGGCTGTCTGATCACAGAGGAAGGTTGTGCTTCTCTGGTCTCAGCTCTGAGCTCCAATCCCTCCCATCTGAGAGAGCTGGACCTGAGCTACAATCATCCAGGAGACTCAGTAACAAAGCTGTCTGCTGGGCTGGAGGATCCACACTGGAGACTGGACACTCTCAGGTATGAGGCGGATCAATACAGTAGTAGTAGTCAGGTGACAGAGAAAAGGTGATGAAATTTCTGTTTTTCTGGACCGATGTCTTGTTTCGACATTGGAAAATAGGACAGTGGTTTATCCTGATGGGTTGGTGAGCATCATGGCGGGTTGATATTTGTCAATGTTGTCACGCTGCAGGTTTGTGGGCTCATATCATAAATAGTTTGAGATATTTTGATGGATGTCATCTGCCATCAGCGTGTGTTACCTTTTAGTCCAGAAAAACTAAAGGCGTCACCTAAACTACAATTCAGTTCAGTTCAGTTCAGTTTTATTTGTATGTCACCAATTCATAACAGAAGTTATCTCAGGACAGTTTTCAAATAGAGCAGGTCTAGACCGAACTCCTTATAACATTATTTACAGAGACCCAACAGTTCCCACCATGAGCAAGACCTTGGAGACAGCGGCAAGGAAAAACTTCCTTTTCTGCCCTGAAAGAGAGAGAGAGAGAGAGAGACAGACAGAGACAGACAGAGAGAGAGAGAGAGAGAGAGAGAGAAAGAGAGAGACTAGAAATGACTGATGAAGATGATGATGATGATGATGATGATGATGAACATGAAGAAGATGATGACAACGACAACAACGGTGGACAATAATAATAGTAACTATAATAATGATTATAATAATAATAATAATAATAATAATATCAGTAATTTTGAGGCTCCACCAGGATCAATGAGAACCTGCGAGACGAGAAAGCACAAGAACTCCGGGGAAGAAGTGAAGTTAGTAACATGCATAAATGGGACCATGATGAGGTAGAGTTGGTTCGAAAACACGCATAGTCGGACACACAACGAACAACACAAGCGAGTCAGTCAATGAAAGACAGGTATGGCGAGCCCAAATAATCCAAAAGTAGCCTTCTCTAAATGGAAGTATAGCCATTACTTTTCCCTCCAAGAAATTAAAGGAACGAATGTAATCGTGAAATGCACATTATGCTATTATTATGTTAGATAGAAAGCACCTCATATTGTTGTAAGTACAGAATATCTACCAATTGTCTGAAGTTTTTTTTTATTGGCACTACAAAGAGTGTATATATTTGTTATTTATTTTTGGTATAGTGCTTAACAAGCATAATTTAATTTTGCCCAGTTGTGGCCTGTTGAGGGGCAATAAATATCAAAAGTTCCAAAACATCTATTGTGTTATTTGTATGGATCCACTATATAAATATATTATCTACATACATGGCATTTGATTGGAGGCTAGTCTCACTTTGTCCCACAGCAACATTAAAATAGTTTAGATTTGTGTACATTGTTTCTGTTAATAATGTATTGTATTAAGTGTCCATTTCATTATAATATTCAGATTTATCATAAATAATTGAACATGCACGTGTGTTTTAAGTTCCATTAAAGAGGGGTGGAGGTGGGGTCACATTTGAGCATTTAAAAATGTAGTTGAAAGTAACGCAATAGTTACTTTCTGAAGTAACTAGTTACTTTTATAATTTGTAACTGAGTAACTAATTTAAGAAGTAGAAGAAGTAACTAGTAACTGTAACTAATTACATTTTAAAAGTAACTTGCCCAACACTGGAGGCAACACACACTGCGAGCTAACTATCAGGCTGGAATTTGGAGAAGATGTTTAGAAAAGGCCCCACAAGTACCAAGCCCTGTTGGCAGAGGATGGAAGATGAAGACAGAGGAGGAAGGTGAACAGTTGGTGCTGCACTGGATGGAAGGCCGGCCAGCACCTGAAGCTCTCCTGGATCTACTCGCCTGCAACTGCACAAAAAAATGTTCACTCGATGTATGTGTCTTGCAAATGGCCTCAGGTGCACAGACATGTGTAAACTGACAAAGTGTGAAAACCAGGCGACCTGTGTAGAAAGTTCAGATTAAGACGAGGACGACATGGAGAATGATGATGATTAGATAATAAAATAATGGATATCAACATACAAACCAGTCTTTGATTAAATATATTGACTTTACAACCTGTTTCTTTATTGAATTTTACAACTAGTAGGGCTCCATCCTATTTGTCCATTCTATTCGCTCTATTCTATTTAATTTAAGGCTCTCACAAATAAATAGTAGGGGTATATTATACATTTTCTGAATCATCAGAGTGCCTTGAGTATTGAAGTTGTTGAGTTTTTTTTCCCTGATGTTCCTTCATGCCCCAGGGATAAAAGAAAGCATACAGTTTAGGCGGAAATTGTGAGAAAATGTGTGTTATTTCTGGTTTAAAGAAGTCATGTGACCTCTGTGTTTGTCAGACAGATTCAGTTCTGGGCTTAAATGAAAGCCTAAAAGGTCCCCTTTCCAACGATACCAAGCACCATATTATGGAATATTGACAATATCCCTACCATGAGCCTAAATCAGATATACACCAGATTTCAAAAACGGAATTTATCTTAGGGGGTTAGTAACTTCATGAGCTGAAAAAAATGATTTTGCTACCACCCCTGCACTGCTATCGTGATTTTTCTAGTACTAGGGCTGTATACCTTGCCAAAAAACAATGATAGCATTTGTCCCCCCCGATGATACCGATCAACCCCCCTGGCTCATGGACTAATAGTTTTGAAAGAAAATAGTGTGGGTGTGCGCGTGCAGGTGCAAAGACTGGAGCGACCTTTAAAAAAATTGCCGCTCAACACAAAATCCTTTTGCTCCCCGCTCCGCTCATATGCTCTGACAGGGACTAACGTTAGTTTCACAACTTTGATCATCCGCCACTGGACAGAGGTTGTGAACTAAACAAACAACGTTGCTATCCAGTGTGCGTGTAATCAAAAAGGATGGAGATGGAGAGTGTTATTTTGATCGTGTGTTCTTTGCGTAATGGATGTGGAGAACTGTTCAATAACGTTTAAATAGTCAGAGATTATTTCCTTGTGGTTTGCGTAAAAGGATTTTGGAGCTAATAGAGTCGCATGTGACATAAACGTAGATGGTGCAGTGACTCAGGTTCATGCCAGCTGAACAAATCTATTGCATTGTTATAGCTTTAATGTGAAGTTTAACTAATAGCGCATATATTCATCTGAGAATTGATGATGTCTGTGTGTTACAGACCCTGGCTGTGTGCGCTGAAGTGTATATGACAATAAAGTTATTATTTTTTATTATTTTTTTTATTTTTTTATTTTTTTATTTTTAAAATGTATTTTAAATAGGCCTATAGACTCATAGGTTTGTTGTCCAAAAATACCAAACAATTTTTTCACAGCCCCCCCTGTTCAAAATTAGAAGTTTATTTAAATCAAACAGTTAACTGCCAGTGGTCAAAGCCTCCAACAAAGCTCTGTAAGTAGAGAAAGAGTTGGATTTCTGTATTATCACTTAAATACTCTGCTATCTTTTCGACTTAGAGAGATTATAAAGACATTATATATCACCAACATTGGGAACTCCTCACTAGCTGATATCATTTTTACAGAACTAATTTAAAGTGTTTTTGGTTTTGGCTGAGTGATAAAGTGCTGGTCACAAATGTTATTTTTCTTATTGTTGATCATTGTCTCTACAGACTGAGTGGCTGTAACCTCTCAAAGAGAAGCTGTGAAGCTCTGTCCTCAGTTCTCAGCTCCCAGTCCTCTAGTCTGAGAGAGCTGGACCTGAGTAACAACAACCTGCGGGATTCAGGACTGAAGCTGCTTTCTGTTGGACTGAAGAGTCCACACTGTAAACTGAAAACTCTCAGGTCAGGATTCGTCAACCTGTTCAACTGATAACCATTTTAAACCTGAATTATGTTGATGGATACAATTGTAATCTTCCTAACATTGTTTTGTTTATTTAGTTTGAGTCTATTTCCTTGAACATGTTTATTATGTAATGTGTTTGTAGCACCCCAACACTCAGTAAATGCTTAAGTTAAAGCAACTCACCCTGGACTTAAATGATGGGGTGTTGGGGTTTGATTTATTAAGGTAGGTACCACGAAGGTTTACCTGTTTTGTGTGAAACTTGTTATGGCCTAATACTTTATGAATAACGAACAACTTTGTTAGACTAAGCAGTGGCTCTATTCACACGTACTCTACACTATTTTAAATAACTGACCCCAGACAACTCTTTCAAATAAATGAAATAATAGTTAACTAACCAGTTGTTTTCCAGTTTACCACAAATAATATTTACTTTGTTAGTTAACAGATGAACAAAAATGAAATAACACAATTACTCAAATTAGACTTCTTTAAAATAAAAATACTATAGTTGTAAACAAAATGACCTTTATCAAAATTGGCAAAACGCTGTAGAAATTTGGACACTTATAATAAGCAAAATAGAATTGGCAATATCAAAATACTATTCAAAATTCAAATAATTCCAGGTCTCCTGTAAAATTCCTAGTTCTTACCCCTTAATACGATTTCTCTATACTTATCAAACTCAGATCAAATATGCTACTTAACTGAACTCTAAACAAAACAGTGGGCCCACACACACTCACACACACGCACACACACACACACACTCTCACACGCACACACACACACACGTACACACACACACACACACACACACACACACACACACACACACACACACACACACACACACACACACGCACACAAAAGCTAAAAAAGGCCTGTGTGTTGCTCGGTGCGGTGCGGCGGGGAAATCCTTATCCTCAGTGACAATTAACAGTCACATGGAAAATCAAACTCATGGTCTGGAATAAGTCCTGGAGAAACACTTAATGAAGAGATGAAGATGAAAGCCAACGGCAGCAGAAGTAAAGTCCTCCTCAGGAAGCGTGAAACAGTCCTTCCCGTTCAGCAATGGCGTCCTCTTGGCTCGATTCTCCCGCCCCTTTTCTGTTCACTCCCTTACCTACGGCCAATTACCAACAGGTGACATTGAGTGATAACTACAGCAACCAATCAAATGAAACAGCATGAACCAATGACACAAATCTGAAAATTCATGTTTAGTTTACCACACACTTTTCTTCAGCTACTATACAGAACAGTTTGATGTAACTACTTAATTAACTATTTACACTCTATTTATTATGAATTTATGTTAATCTATCGGTTAACATTGAATTATTTAATTAATTCACTGAAATAATTATTTGTATTACAAATTAACTTGTTTTAACCCCTGTACTTTTACACCGGACTACATGTTGTTCTGTGTGTTTGCAGGCTGTCAGGCTGTCGGATCACAAAGGAAGGTTGTGCTTCTCTGGCCTCAGCTCTGAGCTCCAACCCCTCCCATCTGAGAGAGCTGGACCTGAGTAACAAAGAGCTGCAGGATTCAGGATTGAAGCTACTTTCTGTTGGACTGAAGAGTCCACACTGTAAACTGGAAACTCTCAGGTCAGGATTCGCCAACCTGTTCAACTGATAACCACTTTAAACCTGAATTATGTTGACGGATACAATTGTAATCTTCCTTACATTGTTGTTGTTTGAGTCTCTTTCCTTGAACATGTTTATTATGTAATGTGTTGTTTTGTGTGTTTGCAGGCTGTCAGGCTGTCTGATCACAGAGGAAGGTTGTGCTTCTCTGGTCTCAGTTCTCAGCTCCCAGTCCTCTAGTCTGAGAGAGCTGGACCTGAGTAACAACGACCTGCAGGATTCAGGACTGAAGCTGCTTTCTGTTGGACTGAAGAGTCCACACTGTAAACTGGAAATTCTCAGGTCAGAATTTGTCAACCTGTTCAACTGATAACCACTTTAAACCTGAATTATGTTGATGGATACAATTGTCATCTTCCTAACATTGTTTTGTTTATTTAGTTTGAGTCTCTTTCCTTGAACATGTTTATTATGTAATGTGTTGTTTTGTGTGTTTGCAGGCTGTCAGGCTGTCTGATCACAGAGGAAGGTTTTGCTTCTCTGGTCTCAGCTCTGAGCTCCAACCCCTCCCATCTGAGAGAGCTGGACCTGAGCTACAATCATCCAGGAGACTTAGTAACAAAGCTGTCTGCTGGACTGGAGGATCCACAGTGGAGACTGGACACTCTCAGGTATGAGGCGGATCAATACAGTAGTAGTAGTCAGGTGACAGAGAAAAGGTGATGAAATTTCTGTTTTTCTGGACCGATGTCTTGTTTCGACATTGGAAAATAGGACAGTGGTTTATCCTGATGGGTTGGTGAGCATCATGGCGGGTTGATATTTGTCAATGTTGTCACGCTGCAGGTTTGTGGGCTCATATCATAAATAGTTTGGGATATTTTGATGGATGTCATCTGCCATCAGTGTGTTACCTTTTAGTCCAGAAAAACTAAAGGCGTCACCTAAACAACAATTCAGTTCAGTTCAGTTCAGTTTTATTTGTATGTCACCAATTCATAACAGAAGTTATCTCAGGACAGTTTTCAAATAGAGCAGGTCTAGACCGAACTCCTTATAACATTATTTACAGAGACCCAACAGTTCCCACCATGAGCAAGACCTTGGAGACAGCGGCAAGGAAAAACTTCCTTTTCTGCCCTGACAAGAGAGAGAGAGAGAGAGAGAGAGAGAGAGAGAGAGAGAGAGAGAGAGAGACTAGAAATAACTGATGGTGAACATGAAGATGATGACAATGACAACAACGATGGACAATAATAATAGAAACTATAATAATTTTAGAATATATATTATAAGATTAGAATGATAATAATAATAATAATAATAATAATAATAATAATAATATCAGTAATTTTGAGGCTCCACCAGGATCCATGAGAACCTGCGAGACGAGAAAGCACAAGAACTCCGGGGAAGAAGTGAAGTTAGTAACATGCATTAATGGGACATGAATGAGTGCAGAAGAGAGAGGAAGAGAGGAGCACAGTGCATCATGGGAAATCCCCCGATAGTCTAGGCCTATAGCAGCATAACTAAGGGATGGTTCAGGACTCACCTGATCCAGCCCTAACTATAAGCTTTATCAAAGAGGAACGTCTTAAGCCTACTCTTGAATGTGGAGAGGGTGTCTGCCTCCAGAACCACAACTGGAAGCTGGTTCCACAGGAGAGGAGCTTGGTAACTGAAGGCTCTGGCTCCTGTTCTACTTTTAGAGACTATAGGAACCACAAGTAGCCCAGCATTCAGAGAATGTAGTGTTCTAGAGGGGTAATAGGGTACTATGAGCTCTTTAAGATATGAAGGGGCCTGACCATGAAGAGCTTTGTAGGTGAGGAGGAGGATTTTAAATTCTATTCTTAATTACTACTGATGTGACATCAGTTGTGTTTAATGCAGGGAAATGTATATTTGCTATGTTTTTTAGAAGATATTGAATTTTCCTGTGTTCTGAGCAGTCCTTGAACACCTCCTGCCGTATGTTTTGTTGTTTATTAGAGTATTCAGGTGTCAACCTGTCATTGTCCAATCAGGGTCTATTAGAGATGAGTATGAGGAAACCTACCGGATTCTGAGAGGATTAAAAAGAGAAACGGAGACGTAAAAGAGAGAGAGAGAGAGAGAGAGAGAGAGAGAGACGCTCATCCGCTACGCCTGGTTCTGCTCCATCATACATTTTATCCCGCTCCACTCACCACTCCGCTCAAAAAAACAAAACGACTTCAACAATGTCGCCTTTTTCTTGTTCCACATTATCCCCATCTGTTACTTTTACAGGAATAGCACACTTGTACGACTTCTCAGTTTCTTTTCTGAAGTACACATTAAACTCCATAGTTTTGAAAGAAAATAGTGTGGGTGTGCGCGTGCAGGTGCAAAGACTGGAGCGACCTTTAAAAAAATTGCCGCTCAACACAAAATCCTTTTGCTCCCCGCTCCGCTCATATGCTCTGACAGGGACTAACGTTAGTTTCACAACTTTGATCATCCGCCACTGGACAGAGGTTGTGAACTAAACAAACAACGTTGCTATCCAGTGTGCGTGTAATCAAAAAGGATGGAGATGGAGAGTGTTATTTTGATCGTGTGTTCTTTGCGTAATGGATGTGGAGAACTGTTAAATAACGTTTAAATAGTCTGAGATTATTTCCTTGTGGTTTGCGTAAAAGGATTTTGGAGCTAATAGAGTCACGTGTGACATAAACGTAGATGGTGCAGTGACTCAGGTTCATGCCAGCTGAACAAATCTATTGCATTGTTATAGCGTTATTGTGAAGTTTAATTAATAGTGCATGTATTCATCTGAGAACTGATGATGTCTGTGTGTTACAGACCCTGGCTGTGTGCACTGAAGTGTATATGACAATAAAGTAGTGAATCTCAATCTATTTATTTATTTTTAAAATGTATTTTAAATAGGCCTATAGGCTCATAGGTTTTTTGTCCAAAAATACCAAACAATTTTTTCACAGCACCCCCTGTTCAAAATGACTTCCAGCAGCCCCGGGGTACAAATTAGACTTAGATTAGAGTAGCAAAATTCAACTGCTCTTAACTCATCCTATAGAATAACATTTATCAGTCATCAGCTCATCATCTGTGTCACCTGTATTGTTACCTGTGTTTGCTTTACTAATTGAGGCGCCATCTTGTGGTTACATAAAAACACAGCAATCCAGGCAACAGAACAGAAAAACTAAAGGCGTCACCTAAACAACAATTCAGTTCAATGTCACCAATTCATAACAGAAGTAACTACTGCACTCAGGTTCAACTCAAGGAGTGAGTAAATGTAAATAATAATAATGTAAAAAGGTAAACACAATTTCACAATCAACAAAAAGTAGAATCACAGTTCAGATTCATTCCAATATATAAAAGAAATAAAAGAACTGAAAGTGAAAGTGTTTCTTTACAGCTTATTGCTGTCTGATATCAATGTTGGTC
Organism: Dicentrarchus labrax; assembly: GCF_905237075.1. Lineage (NCBI taxonomy): Eukaryota > Metazoa > Chordata > Actinopteri > Moronidae > Dicentrarchus > Dicentrarchus labrax. The sequence goes on from NW_026136964.1 coordinate 24,416, forward strand.
AAAGTCCAGTCCAAAAGCTTAGTGTGTATCCATGTCCGTCCAAGTGTATTCAATGTGTATGTGCTACCCGGGTAGAATGTGTGTGTTTGTTTGTACGCTTGCTCAGATCTTATCTTCAGGAAGATGATGAAGATGGAGAATTCCAGATACTCTCTAACCCTGCCTCGCATCCCACAGGAAACCCAGAATGTAGATCCAGCAACTCAAAAAACCAATTATCTCTCATCAATTACTGTACAGTATCATATCTCTCTTTAACTCAAGTGTAACTTATAACAAAAGCAATGATGAACTATATCCTGAGACCTTAAAAGCTTAGACATCATTGTGTTTTGTTTCCTTTTTTACCCATATTAATAAATCATGTTACACAACTTATCTCTTATCTCTAATCAATCATGTCTCTCATTCATATTCACCCTTATGTATTTTTAATCATCTCAACATGAACTGAAACACATTATTTATATCAGGAAAAACCCATATGTATACAAATCATGAGCATTAGCCCACATATAGCATATTTTTAACTCTGACTTTAACACTGAACATGGCGCCCAGAAATGTAAACATTAGCATTACACTAAAAATAAATGCATTTCTAAAACACAACTCAGCATATTAACTCATTTCAGTGTCTCCATAACATTTACAGTCCAATTGGTTTTTGTTGATAAGAAAATTGCTTAATCATAACCACACAGAAAAATTACATGTCTGCTAGCAACGTAGCATGCTAACTAGTACACTCTCCAGAGTCCTCAATCATATAAACAAAAGAAAGCAAATCCTCCGGTCGCAGCGGTCTGGCAACAACTTCGCTCCAGTACAGACTCATAAACATGAGAACAACAATATTTCTTCCATAAAATGGAATTAACTAACTTCACTCGTGAGTTGTTAGCATCGGGCTTAGCTGAGGTGTTTTTGATCCCAGCATGCAACGCTCACGTCTACTGGATTTACTACATATCACATCCATAGTGCGCCCTCTAGCGGCTATTTTAGGCAACTACAGTCATCTTGAAACAGTTTCCCTCATAAATTCAGATATTAAAATCAAACTTATTAACTACAAATAATAGTTGGACTTTCATAATGTATGCTAACTAGCATTAGCTTCATGTGGACTGTTGCTAACTAGCATTAGCTTCATGTGGACTGTTGCTAACTAGCATTAGCTTGGACTGTTGCTAACTAGCATTAGCTTCGTGTGGACTGTTGCTAACTAGCATTAGCTTTGTATGGACTGTTGCTAACTAGCATTAGCTTCGTGTGGACTGTTGCTAACTAGCATTAGCTTCGTATGGACTGTTGCTAACTAGCATTAGCTTCATGTGGACTGTACGCTAACTAGCATTAACTTCTTATGGACGGTTGCTAACTAGCATTAGCTTCGTGTGAACTGTTGCTAACTAGCATTAGCTTCTTATGGACTGTGCTAACTGGCATAAGCTTCGTTTGGACTGTTGCTAACTAGCATTAGCTTTGTATGGATTGTTGCTAACTAGCATTAGCTTCATGTGGACTGTACGCTAACTAGCATTAACTTCTTATGGACGGTTGCTAACTAGCATTAGCTTCGTGTGAACTGTTGCTAACTAGCATTAGCTTCTTATGGACTGTTGCTAACTGGCATAAGCTTCGTTTGGACTGTTGCTAACTAGCATTAGCTTTGTATGGATTGTTGCTAACTAGCATTAGCTTCGTGTGAACTGTTGCTAACTAGCATTAGCTTCGTGTGGACTGTTGCTAACTAGCATTAGCTTCGTATGGACTGTTGCTAACTAGCATTAGCTTCATGTGGACTGTACGCTAACTAGCATTAACTTCTTATGGACGGTTGCTAACTAGCATTAGCTTCGTGTGGACTGTTGCTAACTAGCATTAGCTTCGTGTGAACTGTTGCTAACTAGCATTAGCTTCATGTGGACTGTTGCTAACTAGCATTAGCTTTGTATGGACTGTTGCTAACTAGCATTAGCTTCGTATGAACTGTTGCTAACTAGCATTAGCTTCGTATGGACTGTTGCTAACTAGCATTAGCTTCGTATGGACTGTTGCTAACTAGCATTAGCTTCGTATGGACTGTTGCTAACTAGCATTAGCTTCGTATGGACAGTTGCTAACTAGCATTAGCTTCGTATGGACAGTTGCTAACTAGCATTAGCTTCTTATGGACTGTTGCTAACTAGCATTAGCTTCTTATGGACTGTATGCTAACTAGCATTAGCAGATTAGAAATATTATATTTAGTCGGCTCTTACCAATTCACCTCCCATGTTAAACTGTTTAAAGGTAATCAATGTAAACATTCTGTTACAAATATAATACTGATAATAATAATAGATCATCAATAAGTGAAAATAATGAGCTGTAGCCATCGGCCAATAAGAAGAAGCTCCAGTGAACTGAAAGACTATCAGCTGATTAATAATAAGTGCTCCATGTGAAGATGTAAGTCCATTTGTAGAGAATAAGCTCTGTGTATGAGAGCGATGTAATGTCCATGTTTCCATGCTGCTCTGACCCCCCTCCTCCTTTCAGGGTGGAGCCTGCTGGAGTCCGATGGTTGAGACCAGGTCTGAGGAAGTGTAAGTGTGAAAACAAAGCAGCACACATTCAACCATCTTCACACTGTGACATCACTCATTCACAGCTCTGATGTCATCATCAAAGTGTCAATCAATGATCAGATGATAGATCAATAACTGCAGCTGTATTGTGTCTTGTTCTCTCCATCAGATTCCTGTGAACTCACAGTCGACACAAACACAGTGAACAGAAACATCAAACTGTCTGACAACAACAGGAAGATGATTCATGTGAAGGAGGATCAGTCATATCCTGATCATCCAGACAGATTTAACTACTGGCCTCAGCTGCTGTGTAGAAATGGTCTGACTGGTCGCTGTTACTGGGAGGTCGAGTGGAGAGGATGGGTTTATATATCAGTGAGTTACAGAGGAATCAGCAGGAGAGGAGACAGTACAGACTGTTGGTTTGGAGGGAATGATCAGTCCTGGAGTCTGTTCTGCTCTGATGATGGTTACTCTGTCTGTCACAATAAGAGAGGAACATCCATCTCCTCCTCCTCCTCCTCCTCCTCTTCCTCCTCCTCTGGTAGAGTAGCAGTGTATGTGGACTGTCCTGCTGGCACTCTGTCCTTCTACACAGTCTCCTCTGACACACTGATCCACCTCCACACCTTCAACACCACATTCACTGAACCTCTTTATCCTGGGTTCTGGTTCTGGTCTTACAGTTCCTCAGTGTCTCTGTGTCCTCTGTAGGAGGGAGAGAGAAACTTTCTCACTGCTGACCAGATAGTTCAGTCTGTACAGGATCACACACAGCTGATGTTAGTTAGTACCAACCTGATGTGTTTACTGTAATAGAGGAGGAAGAGGAGGCTGAAGGAAGAGAAGAGCAAAGGATGCTGGGATGAAGGGATCATGTGTGAGGGTAATGTGCAGCCTGCAGACGTAGAGATGAAAGAAATGATAGAAAGAATTGATCTTCTTCTATAACTGAGAAAAATTAACATTTTTAGGATCAAATGTGGCTGCTTGTTTTTCAAATCTTCTTCTTTTTGAAAGCACAGTTAGAGGGAAAGTGTTTTTATGACTCAAATATTAAAGTGTGAACAAATATTCAACTTTGAGTCTAAAACTGAACTTTGTTGCCTTAAAACTTTTGTTTCTGTGAAGAAAAAATGTGTTCAAATGTCAAACAAGAGTCTTTCAGGATCAAATTCAGCATCTGTGTAAAAATAGTTCCAAGGTGTAAAGAGTGGCTTTGATTTGAACAAACTAAATTCATCATCTTTGGTCATCATGGAACAAATGTACAAACTTTGATAAGTCAGGTTGAAATCAAAAGAAATCAAAGTTTTGGGATGATTCTAGATAATAAATGATGCTGGAAACCACATCTAAATGATGTCAAAGCAAAACTGTCCAAATGGAAACGTTACTAACGTTGTTGTGTCTCTCCTTCGTCTGTTAAGATAACTGAACATGTTGAGAGTCTCGAGGCATTGTCAGCCTTTATATCTCATTTGTAAATGCTTAATAAGCCATAGATAGTGCTCACTTTAGATCAGCTTGTGCAAAATACTTAATGAAGGAGTAGTAAGTGCTTTGTAACTGTGAATTCCTGCATTAATCACTGTTTATAGGCCATCATTAGAAAATGAATTTGTTGTGAGTTTTTATAGAACATCTGCTAACACAGTCACTAATCATTAATACATGTCTGAATAGTGGATGTGCAAGTGCATGCAGAAATGTACAGTACAATGAAGAGTAAAACATTTATAACTGTGATTATAAACCACATAGTAATGACTATTTACAGCAGAATCATGCTTTATAAATGATGTATTCAGTATTTACTAATCCATAACTAATGTGCTTATCAATGATGAATAAAACATGTTTAACTGTGTTTATAAACTACATACTAATGTGTATTCATGCGTTATAAATGATGATTTCAGTATTTATTCATGCTTAACTAATGCTTAATAGTGTGTACTCATTATAAAGTGTTACCCAGATTTATTCAAATATCATTCAATTGGTTCAATTCGTTCAAACATTAATGAGAAACAGGACTTTCTGACATTAATGGGTGTCAATCTGGTTAAACTTGAATAAAATGAATAAATCAACTTCAATCCAGAACTCTTGTGAGTCTGTTTAAGGAATAGATGAGAGATAGATTTGATTTCTGTTTTACAGAAAGAACATAATGGAGAAATATGTATTTTTTTGTGACGGTGTATCAGAGTTAAAAATTCACTATTAATTCTTACTTTTAATATGTATGTAACGCCCATTAGTTACACACACAGTGCAATCCCCAGTTTTACAGCTTAACAATGTGTAGAGCGATACAGCCTAGTAGATTTCAGATGTAGTTGCTTATTTTCACCAGCAGGGTGCGCATTCATCCCACACAAACACTGGCAGCGCCTTAAGTATGGAGTTAGATTTGTGTCTTTATTACATGTGAGAAAATAAATGATCTGAGAGAAAAAGTTATCACACTGAGAGCAAAAAATAATAATATTTGAGACTAAAAAAAGTTTTGAGAGAAAGTATTTTCTCATAGAACATAAAAAAATATAAATGTTTAAAATTATTTCTGAGAAAAACAAATCTCTCTCAAAATGAATTAGCCATCATGCTAGGTAAACTTGCAAACTCATCGGTTTTCCATGCTGGGATTTAAAATAAAAACTAATTACCATGACAGTACAGGCACACACATATTGGTGGGTTGCTAATGTAAGAGTTAGTCCTAGACCTGCAGTTTACCTTGTCAGCTCTAGACCTCGGCTACATGCTAAAGAATATTTAGAATAATAATAATGTGTAGCTGAGTTTGCAAGCTACACATGCAGTGTAGCTAAACGTGTAGTGCAACAACCATACAAAGACTATTTTACACAAAACTAGGTGGGACACTTTCAAACGGTCTATCAATCACTGTCTAACGTTAGCTAGCTATAGGGTTGCCACCTTCCATGCAGACTAGCTGAAAGTTGTCCAGGAGGTTGTATACGATGAACAAAGGTAGAAACTAGCTCACTACTCACTAAATAAGGAGTGAAACTATCTAAATCAACTTCTGATCTGTTACTCTCTAACCAGTTAAACATCCTTTAATACCTCTGATCTGTTACTCTCTAACCAGTTAAACATCCTTTAATACCTCTGATCTGTTACTCTCTAACCTGTGGCAGCTGGCCCCCTTGAGCCACAAAAATAAATAAATAAATTATTTTTTAATAATTTATTATTAAAAAATAATAATAATAATGATAAAAATATCAGTATGTCAATATTTGTGTGTTTGAAATATGGAATGCAGCCAGTAATATGTGTAAAATATGATATAAAATCATATTCACAACCTTTCCTCTGCCTGTCTGAAGCCTCATCAGCTCTGGCCGATAGAGAAAGCGCCCCCAGGAGGCGGGTCTATGTAGCAGTTAAGCCAATTGCTAATTTAAGATATGAATGTATGACAGAAAATTTTGCCAATCAGCGTCCTTAAATCGAATCCAAGAAGGGAGATTATTAGATTATCGCCCCAAGCTCGCCCCTGATAAAACAAGGGCCGTGCTCTAGCGGCGCCATTTTTACTAGACGACAATGACGAGCGCGAACGTTACTCCTCCAAGACCCAACCCTAACTCGGGAAATCTCTCCTCCAAGACCCAACCCTAACTCGGGAAATCTCTCCTCCAAGACCCGTTTGAGAGGAGAACTTTGTCGGAGAAAGTTGGGGTGAAAGAGCTGGGCCCAGATCAACCTGAGCTCTCAATCAGACAGCAGGCTAGAGAGAAAGGGAAGCAGTATATGGCGGCGGCTTCTCCCGTAGCCGGTACACCGGGAAGGCTTGGCTAGCTGGGTGCACTCATGCTTTTTAAAAGGACGGGGACAGATCCAGCATGGACAGTTACCGGAGTGAGGGATATGAAGCACCTGTCAGAGAAGGTAAAGAAACACGAGAACACCAGGGCACACATGGATAACTCTGTAAAGCTAGCCATATTAGGAAGGGTGAACATCGCTACCCAGCTGGATGACGGCCACAGGATTGCAGTGAGGAAACACAATGAGGAGGTGGATAAAAACAGCCACATTTTATCCAGAATTATTGATTGTGTGAAGTTTTGTGGGACTTTTGAGTTGGCCTTGAGACTGACTCGGACTCCTCGGACAACCCCGGCATTTTCCGGGGCTTGGTGGATTTTGTTGCCTCCCTTGACAGTGTGCTGGAGGAGCACCTGAACACAGCTACCGTTTTTAAGGGCAGTCAAAGACGATACAGAACGAGCTGTTGGAGTGCATGCTGTCAGTGCTTAAGGATTACATCCTGGAGGAAGTAAAGAGTGCTGATGTTATCGCCATTCAAGCCGACGAGACGACTGACGTTTCCACCCACTGTGCAGCGTAAAATAGTGGATGTGTACGAAAATGCACACTACGTCCACTGCTATGCACATCAGCTGAACCTCATCATGCAGCAGGCTACTTCACGCATCCCTAGGATCGGCACTTTCTTTTCCGACCTTGCAGGATTTTCTGCTTTCTTCTCCAGGTCTCCCAAGCGAACCACCGTGCTTGACCAAGTGGTTGCGCATAGACTCCCCAGAGCCTCTACAACACGGTGGACCTTCCACAGTCGCGCTGTAAACACTGTGTACGAGCACAAGGATGACCTCCTAACGTGTTTCCAGACCATCAGAGACTCTGGGAACTTTGACCCCCGACTGTCAGAGAGGCTGGGGGCTTTGTGAGGATGCTCGAAGACGCACTGTTCCACAAGATCATGCCAAATGTGGACATGGTTTTCAGCCAGCTGCAGAAGAGGAACATCGACCCTGTCTTCATTAAAAAACTTGTCCAGAGGTTCACAGACAGCATGCTAACGATCAGGTAAATAACTATATTTACTATTGGCTGATAAAGCTGTTGTTGTTAGAAAGATGAATAGCTCACTTCCAACAGTGTAAAAGCCTAAATGTGTCTTGTCATCAAAGTGATTATCATAGAGCACATCACAATTATATTTGTTTTAGTATTTTAAAAGGAAAGAGAAGACACAATCAGACTTGGATAATAATGCAGGAAAGTATTACACAGTTTGTAATAACAGGCTTATTCAGGTGTCCACCAGGTCAATTTCTAGAAGAGGCCTCACACACTTCCTTCACTTACACAGGACAAGTGCACAGGAGAACAAAATTATGTTGCATCCCTCTCACAAATGTGATAGAAAACTGCTAAAAAACGTAATAACATAAGTTAATTATGTACATCACAAGTTAAAAGCAGTTACTAGACATATAGTGTGTGTGTGTGTGTGTGTGTGTGTGTGTGTTGAGGGGGGGTTACAGTGAGTTAAGAAGTCTGATGGCAAGTTATCAAATGAAACTTTATTTTTTGGACCCGGGGCCTCCATTCCCTCTTTGTGTGGGGACAGCGCATCTGACGAGCAGCAGCAGCCCATAAAGCGACGGAGGGTGCTGGGACCAGGAGAACAACAGAGGCTGGCTACAGAGGTAAGTTGTGATGTCATTGTCAGTGTTTCCCCTAGAACTTTTTTCAGGCCTGGTAGTATGTAGCCAAAACCAAAAACCCTGAACAATCAGCACCTTAGTAATCATATACTTGACTTGGACATAGGCATGTGTTCAGTCAGGATCACTTGCATCAAAATAGCTTTATTGCAAATTAAAGCTGATGATGTATCTTTTACAGGTATGTGATACTATCCTGATTCATGCCAAGGAGAGGTTCTCCTTCACCCAGCACCTCATCAGCGCAACACTGTTGCACGGAAAGTTGTTCCCACAACACAGTGTGAAGTTCCCCGATGCAGCGCTTGAAACAACCGTGGAGGCGTACCCGATGTTGAACAAGGCCAAGCTCAAAACCGAACTGTCCCTCATCTATGAGAACAGTGAGTTCAAGGCTTGTAGTGGTGCAGTGCCTCTGTACCAGTTCTTCATGGAGAACAACCTTCAGAGCACTTTCACAGAGACTGTCAGCCTCCTCAAGATCCTCATCACCACACCCATGACAACAGCTGAGTCAGAAAGGTGCTTCTCTACACTGAAGAGGATCAAGACCTTCCTGAGAAACAGCATGACACAGGATCGCCTGAATGCTCTGGCTGTGCTCTCCATGGAGAAGAAACTTGTCAGGGACATTCCTGACTTTAATAAAAGGGTCATTGAGAGGTTTGCCACTCAGAAGGACAGACGGGCAAAATTCCTGTACAAATAAGATGACACACACACACACACACACACACACACCGCAGCACTGACCACATGTTTCTTTGTATATAGTTGACCTTAGCATAAAGAATCATCCAGTTATATATGGTACTCTAGAAAGTCTTAATAGTGTGTTTGCTAATATTACTGTATATGTGTTGTTTTGTATCAATGAATTGTTGCAGTTCTGGAGCACATTAACAATTAGTTACATTTAGTTTGATCATAAAATACTGTATGCTATTCTTCCAGTCAAAGGTTTGAGTTCAGCCACTTGATATCCATTTCTATATTATACATCCTTTATACAGTGTAAGATTTCCTATAAACTTTATAATAATTTCATGTTATTGTCCACTTTCCACAAAAGATGTTAAGTGTAGAAATAGTCAATTGTTTGTTTCTTGTGTTTGTGCAATATGATGTTTATGTTTTTGTGTAAGAATGCCTCAACTAATATTGGCATTAAATAATTACTGACTATTTCACTGAGCACTGGTGTCCTGCAGTTTGTGTTCAATTGTATTGCGATGGTTACGGAAACAAAAATGTATGGCACAGCCCCACCGAGAATATTTTTCACCAGCCGCCACTGGATTTTACCTGGTTAAATAAAGGTTCAATGAAACAATATAATACAAGGATTTCAATATTCATATAATGTATTATGTTGTGTCTATGTTAGGTAACCATATTCTAACATTTGCAATATTCTTGGTGTGTGTGTGTGTGTGTGTGTGTGTGTGTGTGTGTGTGTGTGTGTGTGTGTGTGTGTGTGTGTGTTTGTGCCCAACGTTGCTGCTCAGTCTGTGTGACTTTCAGTGAGGCAGATACCCTAATGAGCCGCACGACGGATTGTTTATTTCAAAATCGTCCCGACCATCGGCAATCGCCAGGCCAGGCCACCGGGAAATATCCCGGTGCTCCCGATGGCCAGTCCGCCACTGGCAGGGGTGGACTGGCCATCGGGAGCACCGGGCATCGTCCCGGTGGGCCGTTGACCCAATGTGGTCCGGTCCGCTATGTTTTTGTTTTTTCTCTCTCTCTAAATTCCCTCCAGTTGGCTACAGAGGGCTAGCAGTGTGTTGCCAGCATCGACACATATTATTGGTCTATGTCTGTCATTGTCAATCAATCAATGCTGTCAATCACAACACAAACCAGGGTGGGCGGGACCTCATGGCATGGGCCGGAGTGGCGGGACGGGCTGCTGCTGAGCTGAAGATGGATAACCGTAAGAAACACCCGGGTGGCGCTGAAACTTAACGTTAAAAAGCTGAAGTCTCTGGAGGTGGAAGCTGCTAAATGTTGGACATTGACAGACCTATTTGGTGCCGGGGTCACCACCCCAGCAGGTGCTGCTGCGCCGGGAGACGAGCGAGTGGAGGCAGACATGGTGAGTAACGTTAGCCTGGTTTTTCCATTGAATGTGATGGGACCTCATTAACTGCATACTTGTGACAACATATTAGCCCAGAGTTGAAGGGCTGTGACTGTTGGTAGTTGTGGTTGATTTGGTTTAAATATGCCGAATTGTGATATTATGGGTTATAATTGTTCTAAGCTGGCTAACAGTCTCTTGTTGCCGTAGCAACAGTAACCATTGACATGGACTGATGACTGTAAATAGAGATGCAGAATCAATATTGTAAATACAGATGAGATACTTTGAATTTGAGCACAAAATACAAGTAAACCTAGAGGAAATAATTAGTTTAATTTGCAATTTTTGCCATTGAATTTATTGTAATCTTTCAATTCATTTATTGTTTACTGAGGTGATAACTATTTCGTAGGTATAATTTGTGTGTAACTTTAATTTCTGTGTAAATGTGTTACTTTTACTGGAGTTTTCAAATGGCTGTGTATAGTGCTGTCTTGAGCATTGTAAAAAATGGCTGTGAAATCTACAGTTATTGACTGCAGTAAACACAGTAACATTACTGTGTATGATTTTTACAGTAGAATACTGTAAATTTTACAATAAAACCTTGTCCACGTGACAAAATCACAGTAGTTTAAGGGTTACTGTAAAGAAAATCACAATAGCCAGTATAGTACTGTAAATAGTAAACTACTGTATTTTTCCTTTATTGTGTGTATTAGATTTTAAAAAAGTATATCATAACAAAAACAATGATTCACTTTTTATTTTTTAATTTAATTTTGATCTAATGTTTTTTTTTATCATAAGTTTGACCCTTTATATCTTATATATGTCTTCTTATCTCATCTCATCATATCTCTCTAACAGTTTTTCCAGACATTTGTTGTAATTTCCTTTGGAATATCTCTTATTGATATCACTGAAAACTCCATATTTCCAAAGAATGTCTAATAAGGATCCGTAGACGGGCTCTGACATAGCAACAGTAACTAGGGGGCGGGGCTTATCGAACGGTCAAACTGACTTATTATGGGACTTTTATTTTGTATCAAAGTTTTTTCCCGCTTCACTTTCAATTTAGCCAATGAGGATCAAGAGAGGCCAACGGTCGTGCTTCTAATGGGCCAGTCACGTCATTGCAAAAGCTGTAGAATGAAGAGACATATGGAGAGTAGTAAGCACTGCTGATCCTACTACAGGCATTGCGTGTGCCTGATAAATATATATACTGAACTTTATTCCCACTGGCATTGTTTAATTAATGTGACATTATGCCCCATACATGTATTACTTGTAACAGAACTGCGCTTGTGTCAACACTTGGAGTAACAAGTGTTTTTCAGACAGTATTATCACCTCTAATCAGTAAAAGGAAAATAATTCTGAGAAATAAGTTGATGCATGTCCAAGATACTGTATTTTCTTTATTTTGATCTATTTAATAAAGTTTGTTTTGTTTTTCTCTGCAAACAGTTATGATTTGTAACCGGTTACTCGTTAACATGTACATATTGTCCCACCCTTAACTCCTGTACTCATTTTCATAGGTTTTTAGTTAGGATTAATCCGGACTCCACCAAGTGCAGTGCCAAGGAGCAGATGAGCCGGAAGACTGGGAGAGTGGTGAAGCGGAAGACTTCATACATGAACCCCCAATCTCCTTCATCAGGGACTTCACTGAGTTCGATTGGCAAACTGACTAGATGCAGGTGAGGTTCTGACGATAGCTTTTGCATTGAAAGTTCAAGATGGTTTATTCAAAGATGTTCTCTCAGATATTTTATTAAATAATGTGTGTTAAGCTACTGTTGTGTCAGTGATTGAATGCTGATGGAGACTATGGTCCACTGATGAAGGCTCTTGAGTCGACTTCAGCAGGAAAAATCAAACATGCTGTAATTCATGATCAATCAAAAACATGATAAAAACACAGTTAATTCAACATCTCTTTAAGCATTTTAACACATTGCTAAACTCAATTACATATTGAATCAAAATGTCTGCTACCTTAAACTGAATGCAGCACTGTCATCTTTGGATATTTGATACACTTTCTATCAGGAATAAGTACCTTGACACGACATCACCATCTTAGACCCTCATCACATACGTGGTGCATTACAAAGTGATTGTAATAAATGTAATTGTTTGTTTTCTTCTTTAATTTCAGGGCTCCAACTGGGATCTGGGTCTCCAAGTTCAGGGCAAGCAAGAGGCCATAGACTTTTATTTCAAGTGTGAGGGGAATGAGAAGATTTTACAGTGTCCTGATGCATTGTTCATGCAAATGTTCAGTATTTTAAAGTAAATGTATAATTGTGAAGCTCGGCTGACGTAACGAGCTTTTTTATTTTTTATTTCTTGTTTCTAATGTTTCAGGCGTGCCTGGGTAGTTGCAGTAGTCAGACAAAGTAGAGGTGTCTCTTTCATTGTTGTGTTGGTTCTGAAGTGGTACTTGGTCTGAAAAGTTTGGTAACCTGTGCTTTATCATGTTCCTGTTCACCAAATGTCTTAAATAAATAATTGTGTTAACAATTTTCTTGTTTGCTGTAGTTAATTGAAATATTTTAGAATATGGGTCATTCTATTAATGTTGGATAATAGTAAATCAAAGTGATACAGTATTTAAATTGTACAGTGAGTAACTGAATTTACAATGATCAACTGTTACCCACTGTTAATAGTACAGTATTGCCATTTACAATACCATCTAAAAAAAAAAAGTGCTTAACTGTTTTTATTTGTACAGTAAATAAACCAGCACTGTAAAAACAACTGAAATCACAGTATTTAATCGGTATTTACTTTACAGTTAAACTCTCAATACTGTAAAATAAACTGAAATCACAGTATTTAATTGGTATTTATTTTACAGTAACTACACCAATACTGTAAATGGAAGTACAGTATGTCTACTGTAAAACATATTTACAGTAACTTGCTGGTTAATTGTTGCCAGTAAGTTACTGTAAATTTGAAGGTAATGTTGTTACAGTGAGGTATTGTCACAAAGATCTGACTTTCTTGCATTGGAAAACACTAGTGTCATAATGAAAACATGACAAAGCCATTAGTGTTGTTACGCTCGTGAACGTTTAGTTCAATATGAACTAATCTTTTATCTTGTACATTATTCTGTGGTTATTAATGGTGTGATCATGTACACTAAATGATCAATTATTCTCCATTACAGGTTGTTCTGATATATTTGAGGAGTCGTTCTCCCTCTGTTCTATATGTGGACTTGTTCTCTCATTTGGGACCACTGTTAGAATTTGGTAAGTTTATCATGTAGTTTTTAATGTTATTCATACTTCATAATTATAATAATTTTAAAAAAGTTTTAAAAGAAACGCACATCCAAAAAGTTTTCAACTCTAGGTGCAGGACAGAGGAAAACATTGTCTTTATTTTTCAGAATTAATAATGTATCCAATAATCTCTCAGGCTGACCACTTGACATGTGAGAGCCTGAGGAGTTGTTCCCCCTCCGTCCATGTTCGAGGACTTGCTCTCTCTCTGCCTCCACTTCACCACTTTTTGGCTACTGAGACGTCTCTGATTGGTTGAGTATGTCATGTGTCTTATAATGTTATATGAATTAATACTTGATTTGTGATGATGACTTAATAATGTTTCCATGTCTCTTTTAGGTTGACCACCCTATATATGAGAGCCTAAGGAGTTGTTTTCCCTCTGTCCCCTTTTGAGGACCTGCTTTGTCTCCTCCATCATTCACTGGGCCACTTTTGGGTTCCTGAGCTTATTTCATGTGGTGAGAGGAATGCAATATGTGTATGTTTAAAGGTTTATGTGAAGAAACATACTATATGTGTGATAAAATGACAATTGGTAATTCATAAATGTCTCTTTATATTCTCTGCTACCATCATCTCCTGTCAAACAGGAGAGAGAGAGAGAGAGAGAGAGAGGTTCGTCTTGACTTTGTGAGTTTATTATGCAACTTGTTTTGTCTCAGATTGAAACAAAAAGATTAACCAATTAATTATTGAAGATTGTCATATTGATGATTTTAATTTCAAACATCTGCATATCTTTTAAGTTCAGTTAACAGTTATGCAGGTAGGCCTTAGGGCTCTTTTGAGACTTCAGTCATCCTTCATGACAGAAAAAGTTGTTCACTAAGTGTCACTACATCACAAAAAGGCTACATGGCTACACATACTTGTCAGTACACAGATACTGAGTACAAGTTCTGTTTGCTGTTTCTTGCAGGTCATGAATTTGGTGAGGAGTGGAGCTGGCTGGCTGCGGACGAGGAAGTAGGGCAATATATACATGTGCACATACACGTATATGAGAATGCATATCTATTCAGACCTGTAATTCATGTCTTAGACTTTTTCACACAGCTATAGATCATTATTTATTTTTCAATTCTCTATTTATGGTTTCATAATGACTGAGTCACCGTTAAAACAAATGAGTTTCAGCTCTAATGCTGCTACTGTCTGTAATATGTTTCTATTTAGATTATTTGTCAGGATATTTTGTTATTATTGTCCGAGTCTGGTTTTAACTAATGCTGGGCTTACACCAAAAGATTTTCACAGTCACAGACTAAAAACTGAAAGGGTAGCATGAGGGTTCTTCCCGTTAGTCTCGTCCCACCCCTAGTCATGACATAACTTCTGTTGTGATTTGACACTATAATGAATAAAGACTGATTGATTGATTGCTATAGCTGTCAATTTTAGTCCTTGAGTTCATAGTTACGTGCTTTATTTGTTAACTGCTATCAAGGAATATGACTCTCCTTTGTAGTATGCATGAGAGGAGATGCTGCGGGATTTGTGGACTTCTATGTAGTGTCTGCTGATAATGTAGTGGGCTGGTCTGGACACAAAATGCCAGGGCTGAATTTTTGTCCCAGTCCACCCCTGGTAGCGACACCTCTGTTCAGGAGAAGACTGCAGCTCGTGTCGCGACCATCACGCGCAAGTTTTTTTTGTCTTTCTGGGAACCGTGCTAGGGCTGAGGGCAGAAGAAGAGCGGCCACCACCACCACGTGCAAGTATAAATAGTTACGGCGCTCCCTTGACGTCACAT
Organism: Dicentrarchus labrax; assembly: GCF_905237075.1. NCBI lineage: Eukaryota > Metazoa > Chordata > Actinopteri > Moronidae > Dicentrarchus > Dicentrarchus labrax. The sequence continues at coordinate 39,673 of NW_026136964.1, forward strand.
TGTCGCGCTACAGGTCGGGAACGGCGAGTATATAACAGCCTTTAGTTTCCTTGTTTCTTTCTCTGTTCCCGGTTTTTTATGCACCGATGCAGACCAGAGCACCACGTGAGAGACGAGTTTGATAAAGTTGATAACTGCCTGTAAAGTTGTTAAAATTACAATTTTGGAGGACTTCTGTACAAGGAAGAGGGTTTTTAGTAGTGCGCACTAGAAACGTTTCCTTTTTTTTTTTCCCCATGTCCCTTTAGGGCCTCCGTAGTATAGTTATGCTTCTGTGATAGTGTTTAAAAACCAACCGGAGACAGATAAACATGTGTTGAGCTGTGTTAATTGCACTAGCACATGTTATACAGCTAAGGAAGCTGGTTGTTGAGCTCAAACACACGCAGCTGTGTGAACTTGAGTTTACAGAAGATAATTCATTTCATTTTCTTGGGTAAAAACATTCATTTCATAATTTGTGTACATTAAGCTGTGATGAGTTAAAACCATTTAAAAGTCATATACATAATTGTGTGTTGGCTGTTAAAGTTATTGTGCAGCTGTATATGAAACTTTGTCATTGAATAATTCATGTTCATTGATTTAAGATAAAAAGAGAGTTAATACTGTACAGTTAAGATAAATAGATAAAAAGAGATTAACGAGATAAATAAGATGTTATTGAAGAGATGCTACTACTACTGCTCTATGCAGGTTGGTTTTATTGTATGAGTGGATTCTGATGGCGAGCCAGAACCTAGCCCATTGGATCGTGGAGGGTGTGACGTCAGCGAGAGCTTCACTGTGCATTGGAGAGAACATCTCTTCATACAGATAATAAAACATAAAGTCACACTACCCGGGTAGATGAACTATTACACAAACACACTGAAGAAGGACAAACTGTGAATATTGACTTCATTCAGACTTTTTCTTTTAAATTTTCTTTCTTGTTGTTTATTATTTTGGGCCCATATTTCATAACTCATACTGTGAAGAGTTTTGTTTTCTACTGAGCGTTATTCAGTGTAATTTTCTGAGTTGTTGATAACTTCTGATACAATAAAGGAATTTCAGTCATATCGGAAATATATTATGTTTTGCACTGTTGCCAATAAAGCTATTTGTTACAACTCTTTTCAAACCGTTGTCCTGTTCCATCAATCCTCCTTGAGCGTATCTATTTCTTCTGATAGGCCTAAAGTGAGAGTACATGACAGTCATTTTATTATATGTACATTAGACAGTGTTACATGTATTTGTGAATAGTATTTATTTTCATTGAGTCTGAATTTTATCTCATTGAGTTATTTTTCATTTACTGTTATTTTGGTTTATTTCCAGTGGAAATTGAGTTTGCTGAACTTTGTCCTTCCGTAACTCCCGAACTTCCGTAGGTCCTTCGTTTGTGTTGTTTCTGTTTAGTCACCCACCCCACACACACTTTTTACTCTGTTTAATCTATTCTATATAGTTTATATAGATTTGTTATTAAAATTAAATGTTTTCTTGTAACCGTAACGGCTCTTTTAGTATTTTTTTGTTTATTTTTTGTAATATGCACATTGAGTTACATATACTCTGTAATGTTTAAACTAATTTATCTATATGTATTTTCATAAAGATAATGAAATCACACAGTGTTGTTTTGCATTGCTGAGGAAGCAGAGGTGCAGGAAATAAAGAGCAGAAGGAAATGAATGTGCTATATTGTCTTCTGCAGGAGCAAATAAATGCTGGTTAACAGTTCTGTGAGTCGTCCTCAGTTTATGCCCAATGGTTTGGTTTCAATATCCCTTAAAATATGTTATTAAATTGAACGCCTTCAATAATTAACGTAACATCATACTGATAAACAGAAATTTTGTTCCCATTAAAAGTAATTCATCCAATACATATTTAACATATATCTGGATTGTAACCATTCACAGTGGAACAAAAACAGACTTTATTCAGTACATACAATATATATTATATATACCTTACCATTAATGATGCTAAACTACTCTGACATCATGTATGAGGTGGCTGTAGTTTTTAGAGCCACTGAGAATATGAAACAATGTCTTAGCAAATGTCTAAAAACTACAGGTGGAATAAACACGATGTAAACTGTATTTTGACTTTATCTATGTTATTTGAAGGATGCTGAAAACTGCCCGACTTGACTGCAGCTTTTTGTCACCACCTCCTGCTGCTGTTGCCTCATCTTGTCCTCTTTACAGCTGCAGTTCATCTCGAATGAGCCTAATGTCTGGTTCACTCTGACCTGTAGAGTCCTGTTGATAGTCAGAAATAACTGCCAGCAGCAGATGATGCTCTGCTGATCTTTATTTAATGAGATGGTCAGTTAGCACCATCTAGTGGACAGATAGTATAACTACATAATTTGATGTGTGATTTCTCTGACACTGACTGGGTTTCTGCCACAGGTTAAACTGGTTCTGACGTCACACGGATGGATTTTGAGACTTGAAGTCACTGTAGAAGAATATTCATAAATAAGAAGTTTTGTCATTTGTGAAGATCCACTGTGTAACACTGTGAATGATTTATTGTCAGAAATGGAATATAGTATTCATAGGTATGTTTTTATTAGTGTATAAATACCTGAACATTGTGTTTTTGGTTCCTTAGAATTAGCAGTTCTTATCTACAGAGGGAAGGGGACTGTATGATTAATTAGCACCATCTAATGGACAGATAATGGAACTACATATCTGATCAGTGATTTCTCTGTCACTGACTGTAGATAGAGGAAAGGTGCGACTCTATTTCAATGCCAACAACGTATTCAGAGGTTTAAAGCACTTTTGTTCTTGCAGCCTTCATCAACTATAATGACAAATGGATCTGAAACAATACAAACACATCCCCAACACTCAGACAGCTCAGGGAGAGGAAGAAGGCAATAAAAATGCTTTTGATAGGGTGCAGTCTGATTCTTGTTTAACTGGTTCTGAAGTCACTCTGGTGTTTGTTAGACTTGGACCGTGAAGTTTTGAGGGTGTGACAGCGTCCTCGGATCAAATGCACACAGACACCAGGACTGACGAGGACGAAAGGAGCCGCTTCTTCTCTCCCAGTGTTTCCTCCACACATGAAGGTAGAAAGTGTCTGTAAGTCGACCTGAAGTGAGTTCAGCAGGTGAGAATCCTACCAGAGAAATGTGTAAATGTTTGATCATCAGGATGACTTTGATCACATTGTGCCGTATCTCTGTTTATCTGGACAGTAGAAATGTTTCCATATGCTGCTGAGCTGTTTCAGAATATATCTTTGAAACTTGCTTTCTGTACTTGAATTTCTCTCCGAGTTGAAGGAAGATGCTTTTAGAAAGATTTACATGTAATGTTGTTAGTGTTTGTCAAGTAGAATCAGACGCAGTTTGATTATAACCTGAGTTCACATCATCAGTGAACAATGTGTCTGAACTGGTCTGACTGGTCAGAGATTTTCTGTTGCAGGTGCTATGGGGATGCTCAACACTTAAGAGAAGATGCTTTGAATTTTGGGGCGTTTCATTATGGAGGTCGCATCGGACCACCCTTGGTATATATATATATATATATACCACTAATAAGCATATATATGTAAAAGTATTCAACACAATGGCTATAGATACAACATACATAAGCCTGCCAATGTAAACCTCTGAAAATAATATTTCACACAATTCAGTCACAGTCGAGCCCTGAATACAACGGAGCAGCAAACAGCAGCAACAGAAGGCAACAGACACTGTGCACGCTTCAGCCTGCTCAGATCACGAAATCACACAGCCAGTTACCAACACTGGTATAATGAGTCAGGAGTGTTCCTATTGTTGGAGCATCATAGATGTAACTATGAAGAGCCCAGATTTGTGCTTCAACCATAAAATTAATTAAATTTGTAAAAGCCAACAGAGGGGAAAATCATGCACTTACCATAGAACTTCACAGTCTCGTTTCCCTTCAGGTTGTGACTCAGAACGTGGATGTTTAGGGAGCAAAAAATGATCCATTTTGGTGTATTTTACTCCAAGCTGCCATACGTTAAGGTCAAAGGTTCACCAGGCGCTGCGCCCATTGGCCAATTAAGATCACATGTTTGCACCTCATGTTTTTTAAGACTAAAATATATATTTTTTAATTATTATTTTAATTCACATTTTTAAACAACACGAAAAAGACTATTCAATCATGACATTAAGTTATAAGTATAAAAAATCAGAGAAATTTCTTGGGGGTACTGGGCGGGTGCTATGGCTATTATAGGGGGAGCTACAGCACCACCGAGCTCCTCCCTGGCACCGCCACTGAAAGACACAGACCTTGATTTTCTCTTGTGACCCATAAATGTATAAAGTATATTTTGTGGTCAACATACTTTATGTGTGAATCTGGGGGCTGTGTAAGAGGTTTTGGGGTTATCAGAGCTCCAAAAAGATTTCTGTCAGCTCTGAATATTTGTGTCATGTTACTGAGAGCAATGAGAACTAATGTGTGTCTGTGATGTAAAGCTTGCTGTAATGAATGAGCAGGTTGCTGTGTCTGTGTGAAGGTGTGGGCTCTGCTATGGATCAGTGTGAGGACAGAGAGGAGGGAGTCCCTCCCTCTAAAAGCACTCTGTGTGGGGAACATGACACAAGGACCAAAGCTCAGAGGTGAGATGAGGATCTCTAACTGTCCATGACTCTTCTCCATGTCACAAAGACTTTGATTCTCCATTTGAAACAAAGACATTTATCTGAGCTAAAGTACGTAGTTGTCAGTATTCAAACAGGGCTGGACAATCTGATCTCAAATCAGTATCAGGAGAAACATTCAGCTTCATAATGAGAAATGTAACAGTAACATGTGTTTGAATCAATCAGAGCAGATTTCGTTCCTCATGTTGCTCACTGCTGATGTTTGTCCTGATTCATTCCAGTCTGACCAGTTCCACATTCTGCTCTTCTGGACTGGACTGGGAGCTGATTGCTCGCTGCTTAGATGTTGTAGCTGCTCTCACTTTAAGATCCGTGTATCTTTTGGTCCTTCAATTTTCCTTTCAGAAACGGGTATTAAAAACAGAAAACGAGTGGTTATTTGATTTTCGTTTTAAAATACAAAAATTAAAATTGAAATACAAGGCGTTTTTCTTTTTCATGGTCAGAAAGGGATGAGCGAAATTAAAACAAATATTCAGTTTTCATTTTATATTTCATATAACAAAAAATAAAATCACTAGAAAGCAGAAACGGAAAAAAGGCCTGTTTTTTCATATTCTTCATTAACAGGACGGTGCTGTGGAGAAGAAACAGTAGGCTAGTAGACTGCGGTCAATCCAGCCGTGAGTCCGATCTCCGTGGTCAAATCAGCCGCACTTAAATTTCGAGTGTACAAGTATTCTCAGCATTATGGTAAATGCGGAGAAACAGCGTAGTTACTTCCGGTTTTCAAAATAAAGGTATTTAGAGCCGTAAGCTATAACTAAAATATGTTACATTAAAGTGTTTCATGCGCCCCTGATGAATAAAAAAACACTTTATATCAAGTATCTTTACTGCACCAGTGTGGAGAAATGACAAAATAAAAGTCTCATATTTATGCCTCCAGAGATTGCATATTTGACCATATTTGAGGTACTGTAAAAACATATTGCTCAGTGTTTCCTGGCTACCGATGGTATATTTGACTTTTACACATATGAGACTACAAACATACTTAATATCAAGCATTTTTACTGTACCAATGTGGAGAAATTGAAGAATAAAAGTCCCATATTTATACTTCCAGATTCCATATTTTTCTTATATTTGAGCTACTGTAAAAATATAAACTGTATGTGGAACCACCTGCAACAGCTGTCACACTGAATAATATAAAAAATAATATGTGAGGAGGAGACAGTAGGTACAATGGTGTTTTGAAGTTAAAACTAATTATTTTTCCCTTTTACCTACAAATGGACACAGCAGAGCAGCAAAATAAGAAGAATATGGACTGGCATTGCATTTTGTGTGAAAAGTAAACAAATTAGAATTGTGTAGGATTTTGTGTTTAGTGTTTAGTGTTTATATTATCAAGATGTTATTAAACATTTGTGTGAAATTTTGTCATGATTACTGCAGCATTATTGAAGTATAATGAAAATGCTTCACCCATAGCCTGGAAATATTGAGCAATATGTTTTTACAGTAGCTCAAAAATATAAGAAAATATGGAATCTGGAGGTATAAATATGGGACTTTTATTGTTGAATTACTCCAAATTGGTACAGTAAAAATGCTTGATATTAAGTATGTTTGTAGTCTCATATGTGTAAAAGTCAAATATACCATCAGTAGCCAGGAAACACTGAGCAATATGTCTTTACAGTACCTCAAATATGGTCAAATATGCAATCTCTGGAGGCATAAATATGAGACTTTTATTTTGGCATTTCTCCACACTGGTGCAGTAAAGATACTTGATATAAAGTGTTTTTTAATTCATCAGGGGCACAACACTTTAATGTAACATATTTTAATTATAGCTTACTGTTCTAAATACCTTTATTTTGAAAACCGGAAGTAAATACGCTGTTTCTCCGCATTTACCATAATGCTGAGAATACTTGTACACTCTAAATTTAAGTGCGGCTGATTTGACCACGGAGATCGGACTCACGGCTGGATTGACCGCAGTCTACTAGCCTACTGTTTCTTCTACACAGCACCGTCCTGTAAATGACAACATCCGGTCTCAGAATATGAAACAACAGGCCTTTTTTCTGTTTCTGTTTTCTAGTGATTTTATTTTTTGTTATATGAAATAGAAAATGAAAATCGAATATTTTTTTTAATTTCGCTCATCCCTTTTTGACCATGAAAAAGAAAAACGCCTTGTATTTCAATTTGAATTTTTGTATTTTAAAACAAAAATCAAATAACCACTCGTTTTCTGTTTTTTAATACCCGTTTCTGAAAGGAAAATCCAATGACCAAAACATACACGGACCCTTTAATTATATGGAATTCAGACAGTGTGTTGAAGTGTGTGACATCAGTAAATTGTGTTCAGTAACACGTCCATAATGTCAGTAATTGAAGACATTGTTCTTATTGTCCAGCCCTGTATTCAAACATTTCAAATTATACATCATTTCACAAAGTCTTTGATTCAGTGAGAATGTTTCTGAATATGTGAGCTTTAATGAATTTCTTTCTATCAGGATCCATCAGAGACCAGACTGTACTGAACCTGAACCCAGCTGTGTGTCCATGAAGAGTGATCGCTCTATGGGTCATCGTATATTCTTCAAAGATGGCCGCCACTCTGTTGATCAAAGGTGAGGATTTCAAACTGATGGTGAAAATAAACTGATGTGTTTTTATCAGACTCTCAGTTGTGTAATCTCTATTTTTAAATGTTTTAAAATGTCTTTTAATGGACGGTGATGGTTTGTGTCTGATCAGCTCAATTTACAACAGCCTCAGTTTCACAGTGAACAAATAGTTGCAGCAGTTTATAGAAACTCACTGCTTTGACACCACGTCTGTTCCTCTTTTTATCCTAATTGGACCGATATGGTCACTCCACTCCATCATTTCCCCACCTATACTATGCACTGAATACTATGGGGTGCCGTCTGTAAAGCGGCTCACGCTGAAAATAACAGCAACATTTTGTCACATTTAGCATCAAACAATGTTTAAAAACCTGGTAAGAATTTTTGAGGGTCACTTTTTTGCACATTTACAACAATATTTGTCAACTTAGAGATATTTTAAATAGTTAAATCCAAATATTAAATGTTACACCTAAATGTTAAATCTAAATTCTAAATCTAAATCAAAATCTAAATGTTAAATCCAAATGTTAAATGTTAAATCTAAATGTTTCAGGTGAAACTAAATATTTAACTAATATGCAAATTAAAAATGTCGGTAACCGGAAGTACCAAAATAAAAGCTCGAGGAGGTCAGTGTGTGTTTATAGTGTCAAATAACAATAAAGACCACCGGGGAAATGGACTCTTGGACATGGATTATCGTGATGATAACTACCTAAAATAATAAACACATTTGGAGAAACTGTATTTGAAGAGTGCTTTGAGTTTTTAGTTTCACTTTTATGAAGGGTGCGGGACTTATGACCTGTAGCCACCATAGCCAGCCACGAGGGGGTATATATAATGCATATATAATATGTTTTTCCACCAGATTACATAAAGGTGCATACACATACCACATAGCTAATAATAAATATAAAAGATACAGCTCATGACAACGTGCCCTTCCAATTCAGATTACATAGGTCTAATAAACATCATACAGAAACTGTTCTTAATGTTTTTATCTGGATAGATAAAGGGTAAAAAAATACAGCACCTTCTGTTTCAGATGTATAGACTTTGCCTATCTACATATGAGTATGAGCATTTTCTGAATTTCAGTCCAACAACCGATGTTCTCTGTCGCTGAGAGCTTGATTGACAGCCTGGTGGTAGCAACTGCAGTGAGCCTGTGTTGTGGCGAATCAACACATGGCTCAGTTGAATATTAAAATTAGCCATGTGTTGATAGGTCACGACAGGAAAATGTAAACAATGAAATTACTTATTTTGACACAGCTTTTTTGGCAGACATTTTTAGCCAATAAGTATTAAACTAACAAGGTAATGTGTCAAAAGGCGACCTTTTTTGTTATTTTCTCAAAAGGAGGACAAATGAGTGTCAGGCTTAAGGCTGCGCCTGCAGCCCGACAGGGCATTTAAAAGCCGGACAGTCCGGCCTAAAGCCGGACGAATGGCCACCCTAACTGTGACTGATCTGTCTTGTTCACTTGCATAAAGGCCAACAAGAGCCTACCCCCGCCCGCCACCACCAGGTACTGTCGGCCATGGTCGCTCTGCGAAAATGTCCAACGAGTCGGCGTTAGCCGAGAACATCGGCAGAGCCGTCCTGGCGGCTATACAAAAATTTTCAACAGCGACAGCAACCGCCTCAGGGTCATAAGTCCCGCACCCTTCATAAAAGTGACACTAAAAACTCAAAGCACTCTTCAAATACAGTTTCTCCAAATGTGTTTATTATTTTAGGTAGTTATTATCACGATAAACCATGTCCAAGAGTCCATTTCCCCGGTGGTCTTTATTGTTATTTGACACTATAAACACACACTGACCTCCTCGAGCTTTTATTTTGATACTTCCGGTTACCGGCATTTTGAATTTGCATATTAGTTAAATATTTAGTTTCACCCGAAACATTTAGATTTAACATTTAGATTTAGATTTAAGATTTTAGATTTAGATTTCAGCGTGAGCCGCTTTATAGACGGCACCCCATATAATACAGCTTTAAAATACACAGTGAAACATGTCTAAATCAAACACTGACTTTATAGAAATCCTAACCAAGAACTCCCTGGGTACAAATACACTGTGTACAGTCGGTGTATTCAGTCACTGGCAGGTTTTGTCTCAGTGTGTTGTGGGTGCAGTGCAGAACTGATCCTGTTTTTCTATCAGGAGGAAAAAACCTGAACCCAGCTGTGTGTCCATGAAGAGTGATCGCTCTAAGGGTCATCTTATACACTTCAAAGATGGCCGCCACTCTGTTGATCAAAGGTGAGGATTTCAAACTGATGATGAAAATAAAATGATGTGTTTTTATCAGACTCTCAGTTGTGAGATCTCCAGTTTTTAAACCTTTACTGACTCAGATGAAGTTCTCTGAGCACCAACACTCTTTCAGCAGCAGCTGCCTCACACTCACACAGTCAAACACATTCACACTGGGAGCTGACCAGTACAACCAGTCTGATACAAGCAGACACTGAGCAGCTCCACTGGAGCAGCTGGAGGCTCTAGGTGCCTTGCTCCATGGCACTTCAGCAGTGTACAGTGAGGGAGGGAGAGCTATATGGAGGGGTTGGTGAGAGCTGTTGGGACTGAACCAAAATGAGCTGTTGATTCTCAGTGGGATCAGCAGGACTAGTAAACCTTTACCACTACAGGGAGTCATCAGATTCACTGTTCACATCCAAATATCACTTCATGGACCTTTACCTTGTGTTTGTGTCTGTGTGGACAGACATAATGTGAGCTCATTCTTCATGATTCCTCCACAGAGTGGACCAGGAGACCTCAGAGGTTCCCAGTGGTCAGTCTGCCCAGCAGCATCAAACACACCTGGACTCCATATTTATGGTCTGTACATGGACAACAACTACTTTTACATCTATTGTGTTCGCAATAATCTCCATGCTGCACTTTTTAGACCAGTGGATTGTCAGTCTGTCCAACATGGATCTGATGTTTGCTTCCATGATTTGACTTTGAGTCATTCATATAATATTCTGTTGCAGCTGCTGGAGGACAACATTGTCACTTTTATGAAGAACGAGCTGAAGAAGATCCAGAAGGTTCTGAGTTCAGATTACCCAGAATGCTCAGAGAGTCAGAGGGAGGATGAGGAGGTGTTGGATGGTGAGGATGAAGAGCAGAGGAGGAGCAGCAGAGAGGCATTTCTGAAGATCACAGTGCATTTCCTGAGGAGAATGAAGCAGGAGGAGCTGGCTGACTGTCTACAGAGCAGTAAGAGGATTTTAACAGATTGAACATGATGGAAAGAGGAAATGGAGGCAACATGGGAGAAGTTTACTTTTAAAACTTTGCTGATAATATGATGCACACATTGTATCAGATCTATGAATTCTTCTGGACTGAAAACAGAAACTGTTTACAACTGATGAGCTAAAGAGATTTAATGGAGGAGGAAAATAAATACCATCTTGATGTCTTAAAGTTTACATCCATCAGATTTATTGGAGCTTCTACTTATTAACTACATTTCTTATTTCTTCATTCAGGAACTGTTGCTGCAGCGTGCCGACGTGAACTTAAATCGAAGCTGAAGAAGAAGTTCCAGTGTGTGTTTGAGGGGATTGCTAAAGCAGGAAACCCAACCCTTCTGAACCAGATCTACACAGAGCTCTACATCACAGAGGGAGGGACTGCAGAGGTCAATGATGAACATGAGGTCAGACAGATTGAAACAGCATCCAGGAAACCACACAGACCAGAAACAACAATCAGACAAGAAGACATCTTTAAATCCTCACCTGGAAGAGATGAACCAATCAGAACAGTGATGACAAAGGGAGTAGCTGGCATTGGGAAAACAGTCTTAACACAGAAGTTCACTCTGGACTGGGCTGAAGACAAAGCCAACCAGGACATACAGTTCACATTTCCATTCACTTTCAGAGAGCTGAATGTGCTGAAAGAGAAAAAGTACAGCTTGGTGGAACTTGTTCATCACTTCTTTACTGAAACCAAAGAAGCAGGAATCTGCAGCTTTGAAGAGTTCCAGGTTGTGTTCATCTTTGACGGTCTGGATGAGTGTCGACTTCCTCTGGACTTCCACAACACTGAGATCTTGACTGATGTTACAGAGTCCACCTCAGTGGGTGTGCTGCTGACAAACCTCATCAGGGGGAAACTGCTTCCCTCTGCTCACCTCTGGATAACCTCACGACCTGCAGCAGCCAATCAGATCCCTCCTGAGTGTGTTGACATGGTGACAGAGGTCAGAGGGTTCACTGACCCACAGAAGGAGGACTACTTTAGGAAGAGGTTCAGAGATCATGAGCAGGCCAGCATAATCATCTCCCACATCAAAACATCACGAAGCGTCCACATCATGTGCCACATCCCAGTCTTCTGCTGGATCACTGCTACAGTTCTGGAGGATGTGTTGAAGAACAGAGAGGGAGGAGAGCTGCCCAAGACCCTGACTGAGATGTTCATCCACTTCTTGGTGGTTCAGTCCAAAGTGAAGACCATCAAGTATGATGGAGGAGCTGAGACAGATCCACACTGGAATAATAACAGCAAGAAGATGATTAAGTCTCTGGGAAAACTGGCTTTTGAGCAGCTGCAGAAAGGCAACCTGATCTTCTATGAATCAGACCTGACAGAGTGTGGCATCGATATCAGAGCAGCCTCAGTGTACTCAGGAGTGTTCACACAGATCTTTAAAGAGGAGAGTGGACTGTACCAGGACAAGGTCTTCTGCTTCGTCCATCTGAGTGTGCAGGAGTTTCTGGCTGCTCTTCATGTCCATCTGACATTCATCAACTCTCGAGTCAATCTGCTGGCAGAACAACAAAAAACATCCCGCTTTTCTAAAGTCTTCCAAGACAAACCTAAACTGAAATATCTCCACCAGAGTGCTGTGGACAAGGCCTTAGAGAGTCAACAAGGACATCTGGACTTGTTCCTCCGCTTCCTCCTGGGTCTTTCACTGCCGACCAATCAGAATCTCCTAAGAGGTCTGCTGACGCAGACAGGAAGTAGTTCACAGACCAATCAGCAAACAGTCCAGTACATCAAGAAGAAGATCAGTGAGAATCTCTCTGCAGAGAGAAGCATCAATCTGTTCCACTGTCTGAATGAACTGAATGATCGTTCTCTAGTGGAGGAGATCCAACAGTCCCTGAGTTCAGGACGTCTCTCCACAGATAAACTGTCTCCTGCTCAGTGGTCAGCTCTGGTCTTCATCTTACTGTCATCAGAAAAAGATCTGGACGTGTTTGACCTGAAGAAATACTCTGCTTCAGAGGAGGCTCTTCTGAGGCTGCTGCCAGTGGTCAAAGCCTCCAACAAAGCTTTGTAAGTACAGAAATAGTTGGATTTCAGTATTATCACTCAAATACTCTGCTATCTTTCCCACTTAGAGAGATTATGAAGACAATATATATCACCAACATTGGGAACTCCTCACAAGCTGATATCATTTTTACAGCACTAATTTAAAGTGTTTCTGGTTTTGGCTGAGTGATAAAGTGCTGGTCACAAATGTTATTTTTCTTATTGTTGATCATTGTCTCTACAGACTGAGTGACTGTAACCTCTCAGAGAGAAGCTGTGAAGCTCTATCCTCAGTTCTCAGCTCCCTGTCCTCTAGTCTGAGAGAGCTGGACCTGAGTAACAACAACCTGCAGGATTCGGGACTGAAGCTGCTTTCTGTTGGACTGAAGAGTTCACACTGTAAACTGGAAACTCTCAGGTCAGAATTCGTACCTGTTCAACTGATAACTAGGGATGGGAATCGAGAACCGGTTCTTCTTCAGAACCAGAGCCCAGTGAATCGATTCCTTGGAACTGTTAGCGTGCCTGCTTAACGATTCTGCTTATCAGTTCCGCTCATTGCAAATGCGTCATGACGTCACACACACGCTGCGTTGTTTTGGTTCAGAACGCAGCAAACATGGCGTCGAGGCAGAACCGCTCTAAAGTTTGGTTATTTTTCACGCGAAAAGACGACAACACGGTCACTTGCAACACTTGTAAAGTTTCCATTTCGTCAAAGGGGGAACTACCTCCAATATGCAGAAACATTTGGCGACACAGCATCAATTCATTTGCAGGACTGTCGCATGTTTGATACCCTACTACCTAGCGACACAAGTGTGTTAAGACGCAGCGGAGCTAACGGGACGCCATCTGTTATCAATGCCGAAGGTAACTTTAAATGACATGATAATTTTTCTGCACAAAAATTATTATACTTATTGGCTAAAAATGTGTGTCAAAATAAGTAATTTCATTGGTTACATTTTCATGTCCTATCAACACATGGCTAGTTTTAATATTCAAATGAGCCATGTGTTGATTCGCCACAGTTGCTACCACCAGGTTTTCAATCAAGCTCTCAGCGACAGAGAACTAACGTTAGCCTTTATCTATCCAGATAAAAACATTAAGAACAGTTTCTGTATGATGTTAATTAAACCAGGGGCGTAGGAATGAGTTTAACATTGGGGGGGACACATATCGGAAACCTGACAGATCCGTTAATGGTTTGAACAGAAGTATGTCATAAATTAACTACACTGCAAAACATTCACAAATATATATTTATTCTACTAAAAAGATACATTTGTAAAGAAAAACACATTTTGAATGGCAGTAATGAACTGATAAATATCAAATCAATTCTTTAATTGCAGGCCTAATCATCCAGTTTTGTAGATTAATAAATAACATGGGAAGAATATTGATCAAAATTTGAATTCAAATGTTCTTTTCTTAGTTGTATCTTATGCCTCAAACCTTCCTCTCATGATCAACAAACTAAAATCACCTCACCCTTCATATAGCACCTACCTGCAACTCTGCAGTGCTGGCTCTCCCTGCATTACCCTCACCACTGTTAGTGTCCAGCTGAACTTCATCTGACCTCTAATATGAAAGCAGTGGAGATGAATAAGGTATAGAAAAATACTGATGGGAATGTCAAGAACAAGCGAACAACACACAGACTAACACCTTTCTAGATGTGGGAGATGTGTAACATTACTCGTTTTCAAGTTACACAGGTTAGGATGATGGAAAAATCATGTTCTTTTACGATCATCTTAAATACCAGGCATGAAAACGGGTCAGGGGTGCAAAAGGTAAGAAGGATATTACCCCTCTAGGGGGGGTCCGGGGGCCTTGCTCCCCCGGAAGAAAATGTTGAATATTCCATATTTTAAAGCATCAATCTGATGCATTTTGAGATGCATCTTTTGCCAACCTGGGGAGAGCTGGAGAAACTTAACTTCAGCCATGAGTCAAAAATATTATGGCCTCCTTACTAAGTATTATGCAACTTCGGGATAAGGATTGGCTCTAAGGGCTGGGTCGGTCGGGCTGGGGTGCGAAGCGGGGCTGGGCTCGAGCCGCGGCTGGGGGAGCAGTCGCCCCGTCGCCCTCCTCTCTCCGCCGCTGGAAGTGCGGTGCGCGGCCCATCTCGCGGGGCCCTCGTCCGCGGCGCCTCGTGTGTCGTTGGGCGGGGGTTTTCGCGGGGTGGTGTCCGACGCCGTGTGGAAGGCGGGCCGGTGGAGGGGATCGGGTACGGCGGTCGGCGGCGACTCTGGACGCGCAACGGGCCCTTCTCGCGGATCTCCCCAGCTACGGCGCCTGTTGGGCCCCGTTCGCGCGGGGTCCTGGCAGGTCGCCTCGGCTGGCGCCTAGCAGCTGACTTAGAACTGGTCCGGACCAGGGGAATCCGACTGTCTTCTCATCTTAACCTCTGACCTGTCGCCACTCGGGCGGGCCGGTGACAAGACGCTGTGTGGCGCTTTCAAAATAAAATATTTTTCTCCTCCGCGGTATAATTTTTGGGTGGGACAAATGCGCCTGTCTCCAATATTGGAGGGGACACGTCCCGCCCGTCCCCCACGGTTCCTACGGCCTTGAATTAGACCTATGTAATCTGAATTGGAAGGGCACGTTGTCATGAGCTGTATCTTGTATATTTATTATTAGCTATGTGGTATGTGTATGCACATTTATGTAATCTGGTGGAAAAACATTAAAATTTAAAACCGGATCATACCAAACAAATATCTGCTTGCGTGTCCCCGTGTATGCAAAGTGTCCTCCTTTTTGATGTGAAAGAAATGGCCACCCTGTTTCAGTCTGTGTTTTTAGTTTTTATGGCACATAATGGCAGTTGGGCTTAAAAAGCCAAACATTTATTTTTTTTGTCTGGACCAATTAATGTGAAAATGAACAATTTCCTAATCCTAAAGCACTCTTGATAATCTTTCAAGGCACACACTAGCGTGCCATGGCCTACTGGTTGAGAAACACTGGACTTTACTTTGAGAAGTAGCTCACATACTTTTAGGTTTGTTCTGAGGTTGCTACACATAGTTTGTGTATACTCTGTGCTGTGTCTTCTGATCAGATATTAAAGCGAGTTAATACAAACAAACAAATTTGTACTTATTCCCTCACCCAATGAGAATCGATAATGGAATCGGAATCGTTAAATTCTTATCAATTCCCATCCCTACTGATAACCACTTTAAACCTGAATTATTATATAATATTATTATTATGTATCACCAACATTGGGAACTCCTCACTAGCTAATATCATTTTTACAGAACTAATTTAAAGTTTTTTGGGTTTTGGCTGAGTGATAAAGTGTTGGTCACAAATGTTACTTTTCTTATTGTTGATCATTGTCTCTACAGACTGAGTCGCTGTAACCTCTCAGAGAGAAGCTGTGAAGCTCTGTCCTCAGTTCTCAGCTCCCAGTCCTCTAGTCTGAGAGAGCTGGACCTGAGTAACAACAACCTGCAGGATTCAGGACTGAAGCTACTTTCTGTTGGACTGAAGAGTCCACACTGTAAACTGGAAACTCTCAGGTCAGGATTTGTCAACCTGTTCAACTGATAACCATTTTAAACCTGAATTATGTTGATGTATACAATTGTAATCTTCTTAACGTTGTTTTGTTTAATTAGTTTGAGTCTCTTTCCTTGAACATGTTTATTATGTAATGTGTTTGTAGCACCCAAACACTAAGTAAATGCTTAAGTTAAAGCAACTCACCTTGGACTTAAATGATGGTGTGTTGGGGTTCGATTTATTAAGGTAGCTACCACAAAGGTTTACCTGTTTTGTGTGAAACTTTGTATGGCCTAATACTTTATGAATAACCAACAACTCTGTTAGACTAAGCAGTGACTCTATTCACACGTACTCTACACTATTTTAAATAACTGACCCCAGATAACTCTTTCAAATAAACGAAATAATAGTTAACTAAACAGTTGTTTTCCAGTTTAACACAAATAATATTTACTTTGTTAGTTAACAGATAAACAAAAATGAAATAACACAATTACTCAAATTAGACTTCTTTAAAATTAAAATATTATAGTTGTAAACAAAAATGACCTTTACCAAAATTGGCAAAACACTGTAGAAAAATAGACACTTATAATAAGCAAAATAGAATTGGCTATATCAAAATACTATTCAAAATTTAAATAATTCCAGGTCTCCGGTAAAATTCCTAGTTCTTACCCCTTAATACGATTTCTCTATACTTATCAAACTCAGATCAAATATGCTACTTAACTGAACTCTAACAAAACAGTGGGCCCACACACACACGCACACGCACACACACACACGCGCACACACACGCACACACACACACACACACACACACACACACACCCTCACACACACGCGCACACACACTCTCACACACAGACAAAAACAAAAAAAGGCCTGTGTGTTGCTCGGTGCGGTGCGGCGGGGAAATCCTTATCCTCAGTGACAATTAACAGTCACACGGAAAATCCAACTCACGGTCTGGAATAAGTCCTGGAGAAACAGTTAATGAAGAGATGGAGATGAAAGCCAACGGCAGCAGAAATAAAGTCCTCCTGAGGAAGCGTGAAACAGTCCTTCCCGTTCAGCAATGGCGTCCTCTTGGTTCGATTCTCCCGCCCCTTTTTAACTCACTCCCTTACCTACGGCCAATTACCAACAGTTATTTGTATTACAAATTAACTTGTTTTAACCCCTGTACTTTTACACCGGACTACATGTTGTTCTGTGTGTTTGCAGGCTGTCAGGCTCTCTGATCACAGAGGAAGGTTGTGCTTCTCTGGTCTCAGTTCTCAGCTCCCAGTCCTCTAGTCTGAGAGAGCTGGACCTGAGTAACAACAACCTGCAGGATTCAGGACTGAAGCTGCTTTCTGTTGGACTGAAGAGTCCACACTGTAAACTGGAAACTCTCAGGTCAGAATTCGTCAACCTGTTCAACTGATAACCACTTTAAACCTGAATTATGTTGATGTATACAATTGTAATCTTCCTAACATTGTCTCAAATCATTGTTTGGTTTATTTAGTTTGAGTCTCTTACCTTGAACATGTTTATTATGTAATGTGTTGTTTTGTGTGTTTGCAGGCTGTCAGGCTGCCTGATCACAGAGGAAGGTTGTGCTTCTCTGGTCTCAGCTCTGAGCTCCAACCCCTCCCATCTGAGAGAGCTGGACCTGAGCTACAATCATCCAGGAGACTCAGCAACAAAGCTGTCTGCTGGACTGGAGGATCCACACTGGAGACTGGACACTCTCAGGTATGAGGCGGATCAATACAGTAGTAGTAGTCAGGTGACAAAGGAAAGGTGTTTCTCTGGACCGATGTCTTGTTTTGACATTGGAAAATTGGACAGTGGTTTATCCTGATGGGTTGGTGAGCATCATGGCGGGTTGATATTTGTCAATGTTGTCACGCTGCAGGTTTGTGCGCTCATATCATAAATAGTTTGGGATATTTTGATGGATGTCATCTGCCATCAGCGTGTGTTACCTTTTAGTCCAGAAAAACTAAAGGCAACACCTAAACAACAATTCAGTTCAGTTCAGTTCAGTTTTATTTGTATGTCACCAATTCATAACAGAAGTTATCTCAGGACAGTTTTCAAATAGAGCAGGTCTAGACCGAACTCCTTATAACATTATTTACAGAGACCCAACAGACTAGAAATGACTGATGATGATGAACATGAAGATGATGATGACAACGACAACAACGGTGGACAATAACAATAGTAACTATAATAATGATAATAATAATAATAATAATAATGATAATAATAATAATAATAATAATAATAATAATATCAGTAATTTTGAGGCTCCACCAGGATCAATGAGAACCTGCGAGACGAGAAACCACAAGAACTCCGGGGAAGAAGTGAAGTTAGTAACATACATTAATGGGACATGAATGAGTGCAGAAAGAGAGAGGAAGAGAGGAGCTCAGTGCATCATTGGAAATCCCCCGATAGTCTAGGCCTATAGCAGCATTACTAAGGGATGGTTCAGGACTCACCTGATCCAGCTCTAACTATAAGCTTTATCAAAGAGGAACGTCTTAAGCCTACTCTTAAATGTGGAGAGGGTGTCTGCCTCCAGAACCACAACTGGAAGCTGGTTCCACAGGAGAGGAGCTTGGTAACTGAAGGCTCTGGCTCCTGTTCTACTTTTAGAGACTATAGGAACCACAAGTAGCCCAGCATTCAGAGAACGTAGTGTTTTAGAGGGGTAATAGGGTACTATGAGCTCTTTAAGATATGAAGGGGCCTGACCATGAAGAGCTTTGTAGGTGAGGAGAAGGATTTTAAATTCTATTCTAAATTACTACTGATGTGAGATCAGTTGTGTTTAATGCAGGGAAATGTATATTTGCTATGTTTTTTAGAAAATATTGAATTTTCCTGTGTTCTGAGCAGTCCTTGAACACCTCCTGCCGTATGTTTTGTTGTTTATTAGAATATTCAGGTGTCAACCTGTCATTGTCCAATCAGGGTCTATTAGAGATGAGTATGAGGTAACCTACCGGATTCTGAGAGGATTAAAAAGAGAAACGGAGACGTAAAGAGAGATAGAGAGACGCTCATCCGCTACGCCTGGTTCTGCTCCATCATACATTTTATCCCGCTCCACTCACCACTCCGCTCAAAAAAACAAAACGACTTCAACAATGTCGCCTTTTTCTTGTTCCACATTATCCCCATCTGTTACTTTTACAGGAATAGCACACTTGTACGACTTCTCAGTTTCTTTTCTGAAGTACACATTAAACTCCATAGTTTTGAAAGAAAATAGTGTGGGTGTGCGCGTGCAGGTGCAAAGACTGGAGCGACCTTTAAAAAAATTGCAGCTCAACACAAAATCCTTCTGCTCCCCGCTCCGCTCATATGGTCTGACAGGGACTAACGTTAGTTTCACAACTTTGATCATCCGCCACTGGACAGAGGTTGTGAACTAAACAAACAACGTTGCTATCCAGTGTGCGTGTAATCAAAAAGGATGGAGATGGAGAGTGTTATTTTGATCGTGTGTTCTTTGCGTAATGGATGTGGAGAACTGTTCAATAACGTTTAAATAGTCAGAGATTATTTCCTTGTGGTTTGCGTAAAAGGATTTTGGAGCTAATAGAGTCGCGTGTGACATAAACGTAGATGGTGCAGTGACTCAGGTTCATGCCAGCTGAACAAATCTATTGCATTGTTATAGCGTTATTGTGAAGTTTAATTAATAGCGCATATATTCATCTGAGAACTGATGATGTCTGTGTGTTACAGACCCTGGCTGTGTGCACTGAAGTGTATATGACAATAAAGTAGTGAATCTCAATCTATTTATTTATTTTTAAAATGTATTTTAAATAGGCCTATAGGCTCATAGGTTTTTTGTCCAAAAATACCAAACAATTTTTTCACAGCACCCCCTGTTCAAAATGACTTCCAGCGGCCCTGGGGTACAAATTAGAGTTAGATTAGAGTAGCAAAATTCAACTGCTCTTAACTCATCCTATAGAATAACATTTATCAGTCATCAGCTCATCATCTGTGTCACCTGTATTGTTACCTGTGTTTGATTTACTAATTGAGGCGCCATCTTGTGGTTACATAAAAACACAGCAATCCAGGCAACAGAACAGAAAAACTAAAGGCGTCACCTAAACAACAATTCAGTTCAATGTCACCAATTCATAACAGAAGTAACTACTGCACTCAGGTTCAACTCAAGGAGTGAGTAAATGTAAATAATAATAATGTAAAAAGGTAAACACAATTTCACAATCAACAAAAAGTAGAATCACAGTTCAGATACATTCCAATATATAAAAGAAATAAAAGAACTGAAAGTGAAAGTGTTTCTTTACAGCTTATTGCTGTCTGATATCAATGTTGGTCAAAGTCCAGTCCAAAAGCTTAGTGTGTATCCATGTCCGTCCAAGTGTATTCAATGTGTATGTGCTACCCGGGTAGAATGTGTGTGTTTGTTTGTACGCTTGCTCAGATCTTATCTTCAGGAAGATGATGAAGATGGAGAATTCCAGATACTCTCTAACCCTGCCTCGCATCCCACAGGAAACCCAGAATGTAGATCCAGCAACTCAAAAAACCAATTATCTCTCATCAATTACTGTACAGTATCATATCTCTCTTTAACTCAAGTGTAACTTATAACAAAAGCAATGATGAACTATATCCTGAGACCTTAAAAGCTTAGACATCATTGTGTTTTGTTTCCTTTTACCCGTATTAATAAATCATGTTACACAACTTATCTCTAATCAATCATGTCTCTCATTCATATTCACCCTTATGTATTTTTAATCATCTCAACATGAACTGAAACACATTATTTATATAGGGAAAACCCATATGTATACAAATCTCTTACCAATTCACCTCCCATGTTAAACTGTTTAAAGGTAATCAATGTAAACATTCTGTTACAAATATAATACTGATAATAATAATAGATCATCAATAAGTGAAAATAATGAGCTGTAGCCATCGGCCAATAAGAAGAAGCTCCACTGAACTGAAAGACTATCAGCTGATTAATAATAAGTGCTCCATGTGAAGATGTAAGTCCATTTGTAGAGAATAAGCTCTGTGTATGAGAGCGATGTAATGTCCATGTTTCCATGCTGCTCTGACCCCCCTCCTCCTTTCAGGGTGGAGCCTGCTGGAGTCCGATGGTTGAGACCAGGTCTGAGGAAGTGTAAGTGTGAAAACAAAGCAGCACACATTCAACCATCTTCACACTGTGACATCACTCATTCACAGCTCTGATGTCATCATCAAAGTGTCAATCAATGATCAGATGATAGATCAATAACTGCAGCTGTATTGTGTCTTGTTCTCTCCATCAGATTCCTGTGAACTCACAGTCGACACAAACACAGTGAACAGAAAGATCAAACTGTCTGACAACAACAGGAAGATGATTCATGTGGAGGAGGTTCAGTCATATCCTGATCATCCAGACAGATTTGACTTCTGGCCTCAGCTGCTGTGTAGAAATGGTCTGACTGGTCGCTGTTACTGGGAGGTCGAGTGGAGAGGATGGGTTTATATATCAGTGAGTTACAGAGGAATCAGCAGGAGAGGAGACAGTGAAGACTGTTGGTTTGGATGCAATGATCAGTCCTGGAGTCTGCAGTGCTCTGATGATGGTTACTATGTCTGGCACAATAAGAGACTAACATCCTCCTCCTCCTCCTCCTCCTCCTCCTCCTCCTCTGGTAGAGTAGCAGTGTATGTGGACTGTCCTGCTGGCACTCTGTCCTTCTACACAGTCTCCTCTGACACACTGATCCACCTCCACACCTTCAACACCACATTCACTGAACCTCTTTATCCTGGGTTCGGGTTCTGGTTCAGGTCTGGTTCCTCAGTGTCTCTGTGTCCTCTGTAGGAGGGAGAGAGAAACTTTCTCACTGCTGACCAGATAGTTCAGTCTGTACAGGATCACACACAGCTGATGTTAGTTAGTACCAACCTGATGTGTTTACTGTAATAGAGGAGGAAGAGGAGGCTGAAGGAAGAGAAGAGCAAAGGATGCTGGGATGAAGGGATCATGTGTGAGGGTAATGTGCAGCCTGCAGACGTAGAGATGAAAGAAATGATAGAAAGAATTGATCTTCTTCTATAACTCTGAGAAAAATGAACATTTTTAGGATCAAATGTGGCTGCTTGTTTTTCAAATCTTCTTCTTTTTGAAAGCACAGTTAGAGGGAAAGTGTTTTTATGACTCAAATATTAAAGTGTGAACAAATATTCAACTTTGAGTCTAAAACTGAACTTTGTTGCCTTAAAACTTTAGTTTCTGTGAAGAACAAACGCTAACGTTAGCTTGTCAGCAGCTGCAGGTGTTTGCCCTCGCTCCCCGACTACCGTTACTACCGTTACTAACGTTACTACCGTTACTGACGTTACCGACCCGCCGCTACCAAACAAAGACACATACTCTCCACTAGAGCCGCTGACTGCTCGCTCAACGTCCCAAACAGAGAAGATCACAACAATAGCATTTCTTCATAAACCACCCTTGTTCCTCTTCATACAATATGTTGGGAAGTTGCAGTAAATATCAATACAATATGTTCTATATCCCTTTGTGTTGTGTCTCTCCTTCGTCTGTTAAGATAACTGAACATGTTGTGAGTCTCGAGGCATTGTCAGCCTTTATATCTCATTTGTAAATGCTTAATAAGCCATAGATAGTGCTCACTTTAGATCAGCTTGTGCAAAATACTTAATTAAGGAGTAGTAAGTGCTTTGTAACTGTGAATTCCTGCATTAATCACTGTTTATAGGCCATCATTAGAAAATGAATTTGTTGTGAGTTTTCATAGAACATCTGCTAACACAGTCACTAATCATTAATACATGTCTGAATAGTGGATGTGCAAGTGCATGCAGAAATGTACAGTACAATGAAGAGTAAAACATTTATAACTGTGATTATAAACCACATAGTAATGACTATTTACAGCAGAATCATGCTTTATAAATGATGGATTCAGTATTTACTAATCCATAACTAATGTGCTTATCAATGATGAATAAAACATGTTTAACTGTGTTTATAAACTACATACTAATGTGTATTCATGCGTTATAAATGATGATTTCAGTATTTATTCATGCTTAACTAATGCTTAATAGTGTGTACTCATTATAAAGTGTTACCCAGATTTATTCAAATATCATTCAATTGGTTCAATCCATTAAAACATTAATGAGAAACAGGACTTTCTGACATTAATGGGTGTCAATCTGGTTAAACTTTAATAAAATGAATCAATCAACTTCAATCCAGAACTCTTGTGAGTCTGTTTAAGGAATAGATGAGAGATAGATTTGATTTCTGTTTTACAGAAAGAACATAATGGAGAAATATGTATTTTTTTGTGACGGTTTATCAGAGTTAAAAATTCACTATTAATTCTTACTTTTAATATGTATGTAACGCCCATTAGTTACACACACAGTGCAATCCCCAGTTTTACAGTTTAACAATGTGAAGAGCGATACAGCCTAGTAGATTTCAGATGTAGTTGCTTAGTTTCACCAGCAGGGTGCGCATTCATCCCACACAAACACTGGCAGCGCCTTAAGTATGGAGTTAGATTTGTGTCTTTATTACATGCGAGAAAATAAATGATCTGAGAGAAAAAGTTATCACACTGAGAGCAAAAAATAATAATATTTGAGACTAAAAAAAGTTTTGAGAGAAAGTATTTTCTCATAGAACATAAAAAAATATAAATGTTTAAAATTATTTCTGAGAAAAACAAATCTCTCTCTAAATGAATTATCCATCATGCTAGGTAAACTTGCAACAACCATACAAAGACTATTTTACACAAAACTAGGTGGGACACTTTCAAACGGTCTATCAATCACTGTCTAACGTTAGCTAGCTATAGGGTTGCCACCTTCCATGCAGACTAGCTGAAAGTTGTCCAGGAGGTTGTATACGATGAACAAAGGTAGAAACTAGCTCACTACTCACTAAATAAGGAGTGAAACTATCTAAATCAACTTCTGATCTGTTACTCTCTAACCAGTTAAACATCCTTTAATACCTCTGATCTGTTACTCTCTAACCAGTTAAACATCCTTTAATACCTCTGATCTGTTACTCTCTAACCTGTGGCAGCTGGCCCCCCTTGAGCCACAAAAATAAATAAATAAATAAACAATTAAAAAATAATAATAATAATGATAAAAATATCAGTATGTCAATATTTGTGTGTTTGAAATATGGAATGCAGCCAGTAATATGTGTAAAATATGATATAAAGTCATATTCACAACCTTTCCTCTGCCTGTCTGAAGCCTCATCAGCTCTGGCCGATAGAGAAAGCGCCCCCAGGAGGCGGGTCGATGTAGCAGTTAAGCCAATTGCTAATTTAAGATATGAATGTATGACAGAAAATTTAGCCAATCAGCGTCCTTAAATCGAATCCAAGAAGGGAGATTATTTTATCGCCCCAAGCTCGCCCCTGATGAAATAAGGACCGGGCGCTAGCGGCGCCATTTTTACTAGACGACAATGGCGAGCGGGAACGTTACTCCTCCAAGACCCAACCCTAACTCGGGGAAATCTCTCCTCCAAGACCCAACCCTAACTCGGGAAATCTCTCCTCCAAGACCCAACCCTAACTCGGGGAAATCTCTCCTCCAAGACCCAACCCTAACTCGGGGAAATCTCTCCTCCAAGACCCGTTTGAGAGGAGAACTTTGTCGGAGAAAGTTGGGGTGAAAGAGCTGGGCCCAGATCAACCTGAGCTCTCAATCAGACAGCAGGCTAGAGAGAAAGGGAAGCAGTATATGGCGGCGGCTTCTCCCGTAGCCGGTACACCGGGAAGGCTTGGCTAGCTGGGTGCACTCATGCTTTTTAAAAGGACGGGGACAGATCCAGCATGGACAGTTACCGGAGTGAGGGATATGAAGCACCTGTCAGAGAAGGTAAAGAAACACGAGAACACCAGGGCACACATGGATAACTCTGTAAAGCTAGCCATATTAGGAAGGGTGAACATCACTACCCAGCTGGATGACGGCCACAGGATTGCAGTGAGGAAACACAATGAGGAGGTGGATAAAAACAGCCACATTTTATCCCAAATTATCGATTGTGTGAAGTTTTGTGGGACTTTTGAGTTGAGACTGACTCGGACTCCTCGGACAACCCCGGCATTTTCCGGGGCTTGGTGGATTTTGTTGCCTCCCTTGACAGTGTGCTGGAGGAGCACCTGAACACAGCTACCGTTTTTAAGGGCAGTCAAAGACGATACAGAACGAGCTGTTGGACTGCATGCTGTCAGTGCTTAAGGATTACATCCTGGAGGAAGTAAAGAGTGCTGATTTTATCGCCATTCAAGCCGACGAGACGACTGACGTTTCCACCCACTGTGCAGCGTAAAATAGTGGATGTGTACGAAAATGCACACTACGTCCACTGCTATGCACATCCGCTGAACCTCATCATGCAGCAGGCTACTTCACGCATCCCCAGGATCGGCACTTTCTTTTCCGACCTTGCAGGATTTTCTGCTTTCTTCTCCAGGTCTCCCAAGCGAACCACCGTGCTTGACCAAGTGGTTGCGCATAGACTCCCCAGAGCCTCTACAACACGGTGGACCTTCCACAGTCGCGCTGTAAACACTGTGTACGAGCACAAGGATGACCTCCTAACGTGTTTCCAGACCATCAGAGACTCTGGGAACTTTGACCCCCCGACTGTCAGAGAGGCTGGGGGCTTTGTGAGGATGCTCGAAGACGCACTGTTCCACAAGATCATGCCAAATGTGGACATGGTTTTCAGCCAGCTGCAGAAGAGGAACATCGACCCTGTCTTCATTAAAGAACTTGTCCAGAGGTTCACAGACAGCATGCTAACGATCAGGTAAATAACTATATTTACTATTGGCTGATAAAGCTGTTGTTGTTAGAAAGATGAATAGCTCACTTCCAACAGTGTAAAAGCCTAAATGTGTCTTGTCATCAAAGTGAGTGATTATCATAGAGCACATCACAATTATATTTGTTTTAGTATTTTAAAAGGAAAGAGAAGACACAATCAGACTTGGATAATAATGCAGGAAAGTATTACACAGTTTGTAATAACAGGCTTATTCAGGTGTCCACCAGGTCAATTTCTAGAAGAGGCCTTACACACTTCCTTCACTTACACAGGACAAGTGCACAGGAGAACAAAATGATGTTGCATCCCTCTCACAAATGTGATAGAAAACTGCTAAAAAACGTAATAACATAAGTTAATTATGTACATCACAAGTTAAAAGCAGTTACTAGACATATTGTGTGTGTGTGTGTGTGTGTATATGTGTGTATACGATATGTCTAGTAACTGCTTTTAACCTGTGATGTACATAATTAACAGTCAGTCAGTGGATGTGTGTGTGTGTGTTGAGGGGGGTTACAGTGAGTTAAGAAGTCTGATGGCAAGTTATCAAATGAAACTTTATTTTTTGGACCCGGGGCCTCCATTCCCTCTTTGTGTGGGGACAGCGCATCTGACGAGCAGCAGCAGCCCATAAAGCGACGGAGGGTGCTGGGACCAGGAGAACAACAGAGGCTGGCTACAGAGGTAAGTTGTGATGTCATTGTCAGTGTTTCCCCTAGAACTTTTTTTCAGGCCTGGTAGTATGTAGCCAAAACCAAAAACCCTGAACAATCAGCACCTTAGTAATCATATACTTGACTTGGACATAGGCATGTGTTCAGTCAGGATCACTTGCATCAAAATAGCTTTATTGCAAATTAAAGCTGATGATGTATCTTTTACAGGTATGTGATACTATCCTGATTCATGCCAAGGAGAGGTTCTCCTTCACCCAGCACCTCATCAGCGCAACACTGTTGCACGGAAAGTTGTTCCCACAACACAGTGTGAAGTTCCCCG
Source organism: Dicentrarchus labrax (assembly GCF_905237075.1). Classification (NCBI taxonomy): domain Eukaryota; kingdom Metazoa; phylum Chordata; class Actinopteri; family Moronidae; genus Dicentrarchus; species Dicentrarchus labrax. Next base: position 66,713 of record NW_026136964.1, read on the forward strand.
ATGCAGCGCTTGAAACAACCGTGGAGGCGTACCCGATGTTGAACAAGGCCAAGCTCAAAACCGAACTGTCCCTCATCTATGAGAACAGTGAGTTCAAGGCTTGTAGTGGTGCAGTGCCTCTGTACCAGTTCTTCATGGAGAACAACCTTCAGAGCACTTTCACAGAGACTGTCAGCCTCCTCAAGATCCTCATCACCACACCCATGACAACAGCTGAGTCAGAAAGGTGCTTCTCTACACTGAAGAGGATCAAGACCTTCCTGAGAAACAGCATGACACAGGATCGCCTGAATGCTCTGGCTATGCTCTCCATGGAGAAGAAACTTGTCAGGGACATTCCTGACTTTAATAAAAGGGTCATTGAGAGGTTTGCCACTCAGAAGGACAGACGGGCAAAATTCCTGTACAAATAAGATGACACACACACACACACACACACACACACACACACACACACACACCCGCAGCACTGACCACATGTTTCTTTGTATATAGTTGACCTTAGCATAAAGAATCATCCAGTTATATATGGTACTCTAGAAAGTCTTAATAGTGTGTTTGCTAATATTACTGTATATGTGTTGTTTTGTATCAATGAATTGTTGCAGTTCTGGAGCACATTAACAATTAGTTACATTTAGTTTGATCATAAAATACTGTATGCTATTCTTCCAGTCAAAGGTTTGAGTTCAGCCACTTGATATCCATTTCTATATTATACATCCTTTATACAGTGTAAGATTTCCTATAAACTTTATAATAATTTCATGTTATTGTCCACTTTCCACAAAAGATGTTAAGTGTAGAAATAGTCAATTGTTTGTTTCTTGTGTTTGTGCAATATGATGTTTATGTTTTTGTGTAAGAATGCCTCAACTAATATTGGCATTAAATAATTACTGACTATTTCACTGAGCACTGGTGTCCTGCAGTTTGTGTTCAATTGTATTGCGATGGTTACGGAAACAAAAATGTATGGCACAGCCCCACCGAGAATATTTTTCACCAGCCGCCACTGGATTTTACCTGGTTAAATAAAGGTTCAATGAAACAATATAATACAAGGATTTCAATATTCATATAATGTATTATGTTGTGTCTATGTTAGGTAACCATATTCTAACATTTGCAATATTCTTGATGTGTGTGTGTGTTGTGTGTGTGTGTGTGTGTGTGTGTGTGTGTGTTTGTGCCCAACGTTGCTGCTCAGTCTGTGTGACTTTCAGTGAGGCAGATACCCTAATGAGCCGCACGACGGATTGTTTATTTCAAAATCGTCCCGACCATCGGCAATCGCCAGGCCAGGCCACCGGGAAATATCCCGGTGCTCCCGATGGCCAGTCCGCCACTGGCAGGGGTGGACTGGCCATCGGGAGCACCGGGCATCGTCCCGGTGGGCCGTTGACCCAATGTGGTCCGGTCCGCTATGTTTTTGTTTTTCTCTCTCTCTAAATTCCCTCCAGTTGGCTACAGAGGGCTAGCAGTGTGTTGCCAGCATCGACACATATTATTGGTCTATGTCTGTCATTGTCAATCAATCAATGCTGTCAATCACAACACAAACCAGGGTGGGCGGGACCTCATGGCATGGGCCGGAGTGGCGGGACGGGCTGCTGCTGAGCTGAAGATGGATAACCGTAAGAAACACCCGGGTGGCGCTGAAACTTAACGTTAAAAAGCTGAAGTCTCTGGAGGTGGAAGCTGCTAAATGTTGGACATTGACAGACCTATTTGGTGCCGGGGTCACCACCCCAGCAGGTGCTGCTGCGCCGGGAGACGAGCGAGTGGAGGCAGACATGGTGAGTAACGTTAGCCTGGTTTTTCCATTGAATGTGATGGGACCTCATTAACTGCATACTTGTGACAACATATTAGCCCAGAGTTGAAGGGCTGTGACTGTTGGTAGTTGTGGTTGATTTGGTTTAAATATGCCGAATTGTGATATTATGGGTTATAATTGTTCTAAGCTGGCTAACAGTCTCTTGTTGCCGTAGCAACAGTAACCATTGACATGGACTGATGACTGTAAATAGAGATGCAGAATCAATATTGTAAATACAGATGAGATACTTTGAATTTGAGCACAAAATACAAGTAAACCTAGAGGAAATAATTAGTTTAATTTGCAATTTTTGCCATTGAATTTATTGTAATCTTTCAATTCATTTATTGTTTACTGAGGTGATAACTATTTCGTAGGTATAATTTGTGTGTAACTTTAATTTCTGTGTAAATGTGTTACTTTTACTGGAGTTTTCAAATGGCTGTGTATAGTGCTGTCTTGAGCATTGTAAAAAATGGCTGTGAAATCTACAGTTATTGACTGCAGTAAACACAGTAACATTACTGTGTATGATTTTTACAGTAGAATACTGTAAATTTTACAATAAAACCTTGTCCACGTGACAAAATCACAGTAGTTTAAGGGTTACTGTAAAGAAAATCACAATAGCCAGTATAGTACTGTAAAATAGTAAACTACTGTATTTTTCCTTTATTGTGTGTATTAGATTTTAAAAAAGTATATCATAACAAAAACAATGATTCACTTTTATTTTTTTATTTAATTTTGATCTAATGTTTTTTTTTATCATAAGTTTGACCCTTTATATCTTATATATGTCTTCTTATCTCATCTCATCATATCTCTCTAACAGTTTTTCCAGACATTTGTTGTGATTTCCTTTGGAATATCTCTTATTGATATCACTGAAAACTCCATATTTCCAAAGAATGTCTAATAAGGATCCGTAGACGGGCTCTGACATAGCAACAGTAACTAGGGGGCGGGGCTTATCGAAGGGTCAAACTGACTTATTATGGGACTTTTATTTTGTATCAAAGTTTTTTCCCGCTTCACTTTCAATTTATCCAATGAGGATCAAGAGAGGCCAACGGTCGTGCTTCTAATGGGCCAGTCACGTCATTGCAAAAGCTGTAGAATGAAGAGACATATGGAGAGTAGTAAGCACTGCTGATCCTACTACATGCATTGCGTGTGCCTGATAAATATATATACTGAACTTTATTCCCACTGGCATTGTTTAATTAATGTGACATTATGCCCCATACATGTATTACTTGTAACAGAACTGCGCTTGTGTCAACACTTGGAGTAACAAGTGTTTTTCAGACAGTATTATCACCTCTAATCAGTAAAAGGAAAATAATTCTGAGAAATAAGTTGATGCATGTCCAAGATACTGTATTTTCTTTATTTTGATCTATTTGATAAAGTTTGTTTTGTTTTTCTCTGCAAACAGTTATGATTTGTAACCGGTTACTCGTTAACATGTACATATTGTCCCACCCTTAACTCCTGTACTCATTTTCATAGGTTTTTAGTCGGGATTAATCCGGACTCCACCAAGTGCAGTGCCAAGGAGCAGATGAGCCGGAAGACTGGGAGAGTGGTGAAGCGGAAGACTTCATACATGAACCCCCAATCTCCTTCATCAGGGACTTCACTGAGTTCGATTGGCAAACTGACTAGATGCAGGTGAGGTTCTGACGATAGCTTTTGCATTGAAAGTTCAAGATGGTTTATTCAAAGATGTTCTCTCAGATATTTTATTAAATAATGTGTGTTAAGCTACTGTTGTGTCAGTGATTGAATGCTGATGGAGACTATGGTCCACTGATGAAGGCTCTTGAGTCGACTTCAGCAGGAAAAATCAAACATGCTGTAATTCATGATCAATCAAAAACATGATAAAAACACAGTTAATTCAACATCTCTTTAAGCATTTTAACACATTGCTAAACTCAATTACATATTGAATCAAAATGTCGGCTACCTTAAACTGAATGCAGCACTGTCATCTTTGGATATTTGATACACTTTCTATCAGGAATAAGTACCTTGACACGACATCACCATCTTAGACCCTCATCACATACGTGGTGCATTACAAAGTGATTGTAATAAATGTAATTGTTTGTTTTCTTCTTTAATTTCAGGGCTCCAACTGGGATCTGGGTCTCCAAGTTCAGGGCAAGCAAGAGGCCATAGACTTTTATTTCAAGTGTGAGGGGAATGAGAAGATTTTACAGTGTCCTGATGCATTGTTCATGCAAATGTTCAGTATTTTAAAGTAAATGTATAATTGTGAAGCTCGGCTGACGTAACAAGCTTTTTTATTTTTGATTTCTTGTTTCTAATATTTCAGGCGTGCCTGGGTAGTTGCAGTAGTCAGACAAAGTAGAGGTGTCTCTTTCATTGTTGTGTTGGTTCTGAAGTGGTACTTGGTCTGAAAAGTTTGGTAACCTGTGCTTTATCATGTTCCTGTTCACCAAATGTCTTAAATAAATAATTGTGTTAACAATTTTCTTGTTTTCTGTAGTTAATTGAAATATTTTAGAATATGGGTCATTCTATTAATGTTGGATAATAGTAAATAAAAGTGATACAGTATTTAAATTGTACAGTGAGTAACTGAATTTACAATGATCAACTGTTACCCACTGTTAATAGTACAGTATTGCCATTTACAATACCATTTAAAAAAATTAAAAAAAAGTGCTTAACTGTTTTTATTTGTACAGTAAATAAACCAGCACTGTAAAAACAACTGAAATCACAGTATTTAATCGGTATTTACTTTACAGTTAAACTCTCAATACTGTAAAATAAACTGAAATCACAGTATTTAATTGGTATTTATTTTACAGTAACTACACCAATACTGTAAATGGAAGTACAGTATGTCTACTGTAAAACATATTTACAGTAACTTGCTGGTTAATTGTTGCCAGTAAGTTACTGTAAATTTGAAGGTAATGTTGTTACAGTGAGGTATTGTCACAAAGATCTGACTTTCTTGCATTGGAAAACACTAGTGTCATAATGAAAACATGACAAAGCCATTAGTGTTGTTACGCTCGTGAACGTTTAGTTCAATATGAACTAATCTTTTATCTTGTACATTATTCTGTGGTTATTAATGGTGTGATCATGTACACTAAATGATCAATTATTCTCCATTACAGGTTGTTCTGATATATTTGAGGAGTCGTTCTCCCTCTGTTCTATATGTGGACTTGTTCTCTCATTTGGGACCACTGTTAGAATTTGGTAAGTTTATCATGTAGTTTTTAATGTTATTCATACTTCATAATTATAATAATTTTAAAAAAGTTTTAAAAGAAACGCACATCCAAAAAGTTTTCAACTCTAGGTGCAGGACAGAGGAAAACATTGTCTTTATTTTCAGAATTAATAATGTATCCAATAATCTCTCAGGCTGACCACTTGACATGTGAGAGCCTGAGGAGTTGTTCCCCCTCCGTCTGTCGGGACTTGCCCCGCCACTCCTTTTGGACTGGCTGATTGGTTGAGTATGTCATGTGTCTTATAATGTTATATGAATTCATACTTGATTTGTGATGATGACTTAATAATGTTTCCATGTCTCTTTTAGGTTGACCACCCTATATATGAGAGCCTAAGGAGTTGTTTTCCCTCTGTCCCCTTTTGAGGACCTGCTTTGTCTCCTCCATCATTCACTGGGCCACTTTTGGGTTCCTGAGCTTATTTCATGTGGTGAGAGGAATGCAATATGTGTATGTTTAAAGGTTTATGTGAAGAAACATACTATATGTGTGATAAAATGACAATTGGTAATTCATAAATGTCTCTTTATATTCTCTGCTACCATCATCTCCTGTCAAACAGGAGAGAGAGAGAGAGAGAGAGCTTCGTCTTGACTTTGTGAGTTTATTATGCAACTTGTTTTGTCTCAGATTGAAACAAAAAGTTTGATTAATTATTGAAGATTTTCATATTGATGATTTTAATTTCAAACATCTGCATATCTTTTAAGTTCAGTTAACAGTTATGCAGGTAGGCCTTAGGGCTCTTTTGAGACTTCAGTCATCCTTCATGACAGAAAAAGTTGTTCACTAAGTGTCACTACATCACAAAAAGGCTACATGGCTACACATACTTGTCAGTACACAGATACTGAGTACAAGTTCTGTTTGCTGTTTCTTGCAGGTCATGAATTTGGTGAGGAGTGGAGCTGGCTGGCTGCGGACGAGGAAGTAGGGCAATATATACATGTGCACATACACGTATATGAGAATGCATATCTATTCAGACCTGTAATTCATGTCTTAGACTTTTTCACACAGCTATAGATCATTATTTGTTTTTCAATTCTCTATTTATGGTTTCATAATGACTGAGTCACCGTTAAAACAAATGAGTTTCAGCTCTAATGCTGCTACTGTCTGTAATATGTTTCTATTTAGATTATTTGTCAGGATATTTTGTTATTATTGTCCGAGTCTGGTTTTAACTAATGCTGGGCTTACACCAAAAGATTTTCACAGTCACAGACTAAAAACTGAAAGGGTAGCATGAGGGTTCTTCCCGTTAGTCTCGTCCCACCCCTAGTCATGACATAACTTCTGTTGTGATTTGACACTATAATGAATAAAGACTGATTGATTGATTGCTATAGCTGTCAATTTTAGTCCTTGAGTTCATAGTTACGTGCTTTATTTGTTAACTGCTATCAAGGAATATGACTCTCCTTTGTAGTATGCATGAGAGGAGATGCTGTGAGATTTGTGGACTTCTATGTAGTGTCTGCTGATAATGTAGTGGGCTGGTCTGGACACAAAATGCCAGGGCTGAATTTTTGTCCCAGTCCACCCCTGGTAGCGACACCTCTGTTCAGGAGAAGACTGCAGCTCGTGTCGCGACCACCACGCGCAAGTTTTTTTTGTCTTTCTGGGAACCGCGCTAGGGCTGAGGGCAGAAGAAGAGCGGCCACCACCACCACGTGCAAGTATAAATAGTTACGGCGCTCCCTTGACGTCACATTGTCGCGCTACAGGTCGGGAACGGCGAGTATATAACAGCCTTTAGTTTCCTTGTTTCTTTCTCTGTTCCCGGTTTTTTATGCACCGATGCAGACCAGAGCACCACGTGAGAGACGAGTTTGATAAAGTTGATAACTGCCTGTAAAGTTGTTAAAATTACAATTTTTGAGGACTTCTGTACAAGGAAGAGGGTTTTTAGTAGTGCGCATTAGATATGTTTCCTTTTTTTTTTTCCCATGTCCCTTTAGGGGCTCCGTAGTATAGTTATGCTTCTGTGATAGTGTTTAAAAACCAACCGGAGACAGATAAACATGTGTTGAGCTGTGTTAATTGCACTAGCACATGTTATACAGCTAAGTAAGCTGGTTGTTGAGCTCAAACACACGCAGCTGTGTGAACTTGAGTTTACAGAAGATAATTCATTTCATTTTCTTGGGTAAAAACATTCATTTCATAATTTGTGTACATTAAGCTGTGATGAGTTAAAACCATTTAAAAGTCATATACATAATTGTGTGTTGGCTGTTAAAGTTATTGTGCAGCTGTATATGAAACTTTGTCATTGAATAATTCATGTTCATTGATTTAAGATAAAAAGAGAGTTAATACTGTACAGTTAAGATAAATAGATAAAAAGAGATTAACGAGATAAATAAGATGTTATTGAAGAGATGCTACTACTACTGCTCTATGCAGGTTGGTTTTATTGTATGAGTGGATTCTGATGACGAGCCAGAACCTAGCCCATTGGATCGTGGAGGGTGTGACGTCAGCGAGAGCTTCACTGTGCATTGGAGAGAACATCTCTTCATACAGATAATAAAACATAAAGTCACACTACCCGGGTAGATGAACTATTACACAAACACACTGAAGAAGGACAAACTGTGAATATTGACTTCATTCAGACTTTTTCTTTTGAATTTTCTTTCTTGTTTATTATTTTGGGCCCATATTTCATAACTCATACTGTGAAGAGTTTTGTTTTCTACTGAGCGTTATTCAGTGTAATTTTCTGAGTTGTTGATAACTTCTGATACAATAAAGGAATTTCAGTCATATCTGAAATATATTATGTTTTGCACTGTTGCCAATAAAGCTATTTGTTACAACTCTTTTCAAACCGTTGTCCTGTTCCATCAATCCTCCTTGAGCGTATCTATTTCTTCTGATAGGCCTAAAGTGAGAGTACATGACAGTCATTTTATTATATGTACATTAGACAGTGTTACATGTATTTGTGGATTTTATTCATTTTCATTGAGTCTGAATTTGATCTCATTGAGTTATTTTTCATTTACTGTTTTTTACTGGTTTTTTTCCAGTGGAAATTGAGTTTTCTGAACTTTGTCCTTCCGTAACTCCCGAACTTCCGTAGCTCCTTCGTGTTGTTTCTGTTTAGTCACCCACCCCACACACACGTTTTACTCTGTTTAACCTATTCTATATAGTTTATATAGATTTGTTATTAAAATTAAATGTTTTCTGGTAACCTGTAACGGCTCTTTTAGTAATTGTTTTGTTTTTGTAATATGCACATTGAGTTACATATACACTGTAATGTTTAAACTAATTTATCTATATGTATTTTCAGAAAGATAATTAAATCACACAGTGTTGTTTTGCATTGCTGAGGAAGCAGAGGTGCAGGAAAAAAAGAGCAGAAGGAAATGAATGTGCTATATTGTCTTCTGCAGGAGCAAATAAATGCTGGTTAACAGTTCTGTGAGTCGTCCTCTGTTTATGCCCAATGGTTTGGTTTCAATATCCCTTAAAATATGTTATTAAATTAAACCCCTTCAATCATTAATGTAACATCATACTGATAAACAGAAATTGAAATGAATTCATCCAATACATATTTAACATATATCTGGATGGTTACCGTTCACAGTGGAACAAAAACAGACTTTATTCAGTATATATAATATACATATATACCTTACCATTAATGATGCTAAACTGCTCTGACATCATGTATGAGGTGGCTGTAGTTTTTAGAGCCACTGAGAATATGAAACAATGTCTTAGCAAATGTCTAAAAACTACAGGTGGAATTAACACGATACAAAATGTATTTTGACTTTATCTATGTTATTTGAAGGATGCTGAAAACTGCCCGACTTGACTGCAGCTTTTTGTCACCACCTCCTGCTGCTGTTGCCTCATCTTGTCCTCTTTACAGCTGCAGTTCATCTCGAATGAGCCTAATGTCTGGTTCACTCTGACCTGTAGAGTCCTGTTGATAGTCAGAAATAATTGCCAGCAGCAGATGATGCTCTGCTGATCTTTATTTAATGAGATGGTCAGTTAGCACCATCTAGTGGACAGATAGTAGAACTACATCATTTGATGTGTGATTTCTCTGACACTGACTGGGTTTTTGCCACAGGTTAAACTGGTTCTGACGTCACATGGATGGACATTGAGACTTGAAGTCACTGTAGAAGAATATTCATAAATAAGAATTTTTTTTGTCATTTGTGAAGATCCACTGTGTAACACTGCAAATGATTTATTGTCAGAAATGGAATATAGTATTCATAGGTATGTTTTTATTAGTGTATAAATACCTGAACATTGTGTTTTTGGTTCCTTAGGATTAGCAGTTCTTATCTACAAAGGGAAGGGGACTGTATGATTAATTAGCACCATCTAATGGACAGATAATGGAACTACATATCTGATCAGTGATTTCTCTGACACTGACTGTAGATAGAGGAAAGGTGCGACTCTATTTCAATGCCAACAACGTATTCAGAGGTTTAAAGCACTTTTGTTCTTGCAGCCTTCATCAACTATAATGACAAATGGATCTAAAACAATACAAACACATCCCCAACACTCCGACAGTTCAGGGAGAGGAAGAAGGAAATAAAAATGCTTTTGATAGGGTGCAGTCTGATTCTTGTTTAACTGGTTCTGACGTCACTCTGGTGTTTGTTAGACTTGGACCGTGAAGTTTTGAGGGTGTGATGGCGTCCTCAGATAAAATGCACACAGACACCAGGACTGACGAGGAAGAAAGGAGCAGCTTCTTCTCTCCCAGTGTTTCCTCCACACGTGAAGGTAGAAAGTGTCTGTAAGTCGACCTGAAGTGAGTTCAGCAGGTGAGAATCCTACCAGAGAAATGTGTAAATGTTTGATCATCAGGATGACTTTGATCACATTGTGCTGTATCTCTGTTTATCTGGACAGTAGAAATGTTTCCATATGCTGATGAGCTGTTTCAGAGTATATCTTTGAAACTTGCTTTCTGTACTTGAATTTCTCTCTGAGTTAAAGGACGATGCTTTTAGAAAGATTTACATGTAATGTTGTTAGTGTTTGTCAAGTATAATCAGACGCAGCTTGATTATAACCTGAGCTCACATCATCAGTGAACAATGTGTCTGAACTGGTCTGACAGCTCGAAGCACCTTGGCTGAGGTTGATTTTTAACGGTTAATACTCTGAAGGGAAGAGCATGGATGAAGAGTTGAGAGCTCACATACAGAAACCTTCCAACACTGACACTGAGCTGGTTTCACTGAAGACCCTTTAGCACAGTCCAGGTCTCAACTGTCCCAGAGTCCTTTCTAGATGGACCATAGCCAGCCCAGGGTCTAAGGGGACTAAGAGGTTGCTTAGGGCCCTGATAACAGAGGTGCCTGAGAAGCTGCTCCAAAGCATAGAAAATGTGAACTGTTCTGTCTCTGTTCAATTTATGTCATTAAATATAGGATTATAAGATCTAAAGACACCAGTGGCGGCTTCAGAGATTTTCTGTTACAGATGCTATGGGGATGCTCAACACTTAAGAGAAGATGCTTTGAATTTTGGGGCGTTTCATTCTGGAGGTCGCATCGGACCACCCTTGGTGTATATATATATACATATACGTACACGCGCGCATTAACTATACTCGTTCCGTGACTAATAAGCATATATATGTAAAAGTATTCAACACAATGGCTATAGATACAACATACATAAGCCTGCCAATGTAAACCTCTGAAAATAATATTTCACACAATTCAGTCACAGTCGAGCCCTGAATACAACGGAGCAGCAAACAGCAGCAACAGAAGGCAACAGACACTGTGCACGCTTCGGCCTGCTCAGATCACGAAATCACACAGCCAGTTACCAACACTGGTATAATGATGAATCAGCAGTGTTCCTATTGTTGGAGCATCATAGATGTAACTATGAAGAGCCCAGATTTGTGCTTCAACCACCAAATTAATTAAGTTTGTAAAAGCCAACAGAGGGGAAAATCATGCACTTACCATAGAACTTCACAGTCTCGTTTCCCTTCAGGTTGTGACTCAGAACGTGAATGTTTAGGCAGCAAAAAATGATCCATTTTGGTGTATTTTACTCTGCTAAATTTCCAAACTTGCTATCAATAACAAGCTGCCATACGTTAAGGTCAAAGGTTCACCAGGCGCTGCGCCCATTGGCCAATTAAGATCACATGTTTGCACCTCATGTTTTTTAAGACTAAAATATATATTTTTAATTATTATTTTAATACAATTTTTAAACAACACGAAAAAGACAATTCAAACATGACATTAAGTTATAAATATAAAAAACAGAGACATTTCTAGGGGGTACTGGGCGGGTGCTATGGCTATTATAGGGGGAGCTACAGCACCACCGAGCTCCTCCCTGGCGCCGCCACTGAAAGACACAGACCTTGATTTTCTCTTGTGACCCATAAATGTGTAAAGTATATTTTGTGGTCAACATACTTTATGTGTGAATCTGGGGGCTGTGTAAGAGGTTTTGGGGTTATCAGAGCACCAACAAGATTTCTGTCAGCTCTGAATATTTGTGTCATGTTACTGAGAGCAATGACAACTAATGTGTGTCTGTGATGTAAAGCTTGCTGTAATGAATGAGCATGTTGCTGTGTCTGTGTGAAGGTGTGGGCTCTGCTATGGATCAGTGTGAGGACAGAGAGGAGGGAGTCCCTCCCTCTAAAAGCACTCTGTGTGGGGAACATGACACAAGGACCAAAGCTCAGAGGTGAGATGAGGATCTCTAACTGTCCATGACTCTTCTCCATGTCACAAAGGCTTTGATTCTCCATTTGAAACAAAGACATTTATCTGAGCTAAAGTACGTAGTTGTCAGTATTCAAACAGGGCTGGACAATCTGATCTCAAATCAGTATCAGGAGAAACTGTCACATTCAGCTTCATAATGAGAAATGTAACAGTAACATGTGTTTGAATCAATCAGAGCAGATTTCCTTCCTCATGTTGCTCACTGCTGATGTTTGTCCTGATTCATTCCAGTCTGACCAGTTCCACATTCTGCTCTTCTGGACTGGACTGGGAGCTGATTGCTCTCTGGTTAGATGTTGTAGCTGCTCTCACTTTAATTATATGGAATTCAGACAGTGTGTTGAAGTGTGTGACATCAGTAAATTGTGTTCAGTAACACGTCCATAATGTCAGTAATTGAAGACATTGTTCTTATTGTCCAGCCCTGTATTCAAACATTTCAAATTATACATCATTTCACAAAGTCTTTGATTCAGTGAGAATGTTTCTGAATATGTGAGCTTTAATGAATTTCTTTCTATCAGGATCCATCAGAGACCAGACTGTCCTGAACCTGAACCCAGCTGTGTGTCCATGAAGAGTGATCGCTCTATGGATAATCCTATATACTTCAAAGATGGCCACCACTCTGTTGATCAAAGGTGAGGATTTCAAACTGATGGTGAAAATAAAATTATATATATATGTTTTAAATGTTTTAAATGTCTTTTAATGGACGGTGATGGTTTGTGTCTGATCAGCTCAATTTACAACAGCCTCAGTTTCACAGTGAACAAATATTTGCAGCAGTTTATAGAAACTCACTGCTTTAACACCACGTCTGTTCCTCTTTTTATCCTAATGGGACCGATATGGTCACTCCACTCCATCATTTCCCCGCCTATACTGCACACTGCACTGAATACAGCTTTATAATACACAGTGAAACATGTCTAAATCAAACACTGACTTTATAGGAATGCTAACCAAGAACTCCCTGGGTACAAATACACACTGCATGAAAAGTGGGATTTTCGTCCCTGTAAACGCCCGGAAATCTCCCTAATTTTCGGCAGTTAACGACAATTTACAGCCTGTGAACGTCGCGTTAGTCTGTGCCACATACTGTCGGAAACGAACCATGTGGCATGTGGAGAGCTCGCGGCGGAGTGCTAATGGATCTAATTATGAATAGCAGCGAAACCGCACCTGGCCAGGCCTGGCTTGAATTTCCTTACTCAGTGTTGGGTGAAACCACTATTTTTAAACAAGAAAAATCACATGGTTGGCAGATCTGTCACTATTGGTCACCCTGGGTCATTATAAATGTAACCCCCAATAATAAAATAATAAATATATACATATATATATATATATATATATATGATATGCTATTATGTTGTATATTCATGTCATTGTTATCCTATGGACTACACTATTATTACCATCAAGGACATGAATGAATTTATTGAGGAAAGGAAAATTTGCCAGGAACATGTTTATTCAAAGAAAGAGCTTTATTAGCACAAACACACAACTATGTACAAAGCGAGATCTGCCCACACAACAAATGGGAAGCTCACGAGAAGCCCAAAATCCAACAGCACCGTGAAGTGGCTGTTTGCCGCCTCGGAGCTGTAGTTAACTGGCGGCATTCTGTCTGAATTTGGCCCGTCTGTGGTGCATTGCCCCGTACTTCGGAGTCGCCTCTAATCTCGACTGCAGCGTGGCACAGAGCTCGGTGAGCTCCCGGCTGCGAAAGGACGGAGGTCGCACAATCCATCCAGACACCCCGCCAACGATGCCGTCTTCCTCATCAGACATCAGGTCTATGGTGGCGGACTTCCAAAGTTCCCCCTCTTCCTCATCTAGCACACTCTGTCTCGCTTCCAGCAGCTGTAAAAACAACCAATCAAGACAATCAGTATTGCGTATGGACACAACACATCTTTTAATGCACCTGAAAAATAGTCCCTCTTTCTTCTCGATCGACTCCGAGCTGAACTCTTCACAGCTTCCGCCTGCGGTGCAAGGTCTGGTTGTTTGTACCTGAAGCTCCTGCGTACTGTCTCGTAATAGGTCTTACAGGCAGCTGTAAAACAATTAAATGAGAGTGGTATGAATAAAAAAAACCAAGTCACAGTAAAATTAAACAAGGAAGGAGAAAACAGTAAAAGTTACATACACACAGTGTCGTCATTGTCAGCATCATGTAAATCTGGACTTGCAGACATAGCTCCGAGCAAATAGGAGGTCACAGCCTCGTTATGAGGCGAGGTTAGTCTGTGAAAACAAAATGTACAGTTAAGACCGGTATCTATTAACGTATCTATTTCCTTATAGAGCAGAATGAAAGCATATTCTTTCAATCTTACCCTTGCTCCGGTTCGTAGCTCCGACAATTTGTCTCCAAGTTGTGAAGACGGCGTACTGCTTCCTGTAAATTACAAGACAAGAAAAATACACTTTTATAAAGCAACATACACTGGTTCTGCACCCGTCTCCTCTTTTTAGAGTCTCCCGCACAGTTTTTCGACTCCAAAGCAGCCAACCTATCCTCCATGGACAGCAACCTGGAGTTTACTGAACTGCTGAGTTGAGTGAACTGCTCATTCACATCGGCAGCAAACAGAGACAGCCCATTGATAGCATTCAGCAGTTTCTTCTAATTGTTGAAATCAATTGTTTTGTTGTAGTAACTCACGGGAGGCTTCTTACGAACACATTGTATATCACGATCACATCATCTCTCACAGTAAACAGGACTCAATTCTTCTTTCCATCTATTGCATTCCCAACAACAACTTACTCATCGCCCCCTAGTGGACCTGAGGACAATATATATATTTCTCTCAATTCTTCACAGTTACTACATTTGTGTATCTTGTTTACATAACATTTGCCATCGCTAATGACATACACAGTAATTAATATAGCATACTTTCATTAAATAAATAAATTCAAGCTAAAATGTAAGAGTCTATAATTAGGCTATCCTGAGCCTGATCTATTCCAGAGATTTTCTTACCTTTTAGAAAAATGTCACCTGGGCTAAAACTCGCCCTGCTACCCTGATTTGCATTTGTATAGCTCACAGCATTTTCATTTACATGTTAAAGCCTCCCCTAGAATTAGGGGGAGGGGGATCATGGGGGTGACAACTGCCAAGCAAGGCCCACGTCAATTTCCGACAATTCACGGCATTTTTCCGCGTTGCCTGCAAATTGCCGTACGCAGTCGTAAACCTGAAGTTCCACGACAATCTACAGTGCCGCTTACTGACGAAAATCCCACTTTTCACGCAGTGACACTGTGTACAGTCGGTGTATTCAGTCACTGGCAGGTTCTGTCTCAGTGTGTTGTGGGTGCAGTGCAGAACTGATCCTGTTTTTCTATCAGGAGGAAAAAACCTGAACCCAGCTGTGTGTCCATGAAGAGTGATCGCTCTAAGGATCATCCTATATACTTCAAAGATGGCCACCACTCTGTTGATCAAAGGTGAGGATTTCAAACTGATGGTAAAATAAAATGATGTGTTTTTATCAGGCTCTCAGTTGTGAAATCTCCAGTTTTTCAACCTTTACTGACTCAGATGAAGTTCTCTGAGCACCAACACTCTTTCAGCAGCAGCTGCCTCACAGTCACACAGTCAAACACATTCACACTGGGAGCTGCCCAGTACAACCAGTCTGATACAAGCAGACACTGAGCAGCTCCACTGGAGCAGCTGGAGGCTCTAGGTGCCTTGCTCCAGGGCACTTCAGCAGTGTACAGTGAGGGAGGGAGAGCTATATGGAGGGGTTGGTGAGAGCTGTTGGGACTGAACCAAACTGAGCTGTTGATTCTTAGTGGGATCAGCAGGACTAGTAAACCTTTACCACTACAGGGAGTCATCAGATTCACTGTTCACATCCAAATATCACTTCATGGACCTTTACCTTGTGTTTGTCTCTGTGTGGACAGACATAATGTGAGCTCATTCTTCATGATTCCTCCACAGAGTGGACCAGGAGAGCTCAGAGGTTCCCAGTGGTCAGTCTGCCCAGCAGCATCAAACACACCTGGACTCCATATTTATGGTCTGTACATGGACAAGATCTACTTTTACATCTATTGTGTTCACAATAATCTCCATGCTGCACTTTTTAGACCAGTGGATTGTCAGTCTGTCCAACATGGATCTGATGTTTGCTTCCATGATTTGACTTTGGTTGAGTCATTCATATAATATTCTGTTCCAGCTGCTGGAGGACAACATTGTCACTTTTGTGAAGAACGAGCTGAAGAAGATCCAGAAGGTTCTGAGTTCAGATTACCCAGAATGCTCAGAGAGTCAGAGGGAGGATGAGAAGGTGTTGGATGGTGAGGATGAAGAGCAGAGGAGGAGCAGCAGAGAGGCATTACTGAAGATCACAGTGCACTTCCTGAGGAGAATGAAGCAGGAAGCGCTGGCTGGCTGTCTACAGAGCAGTAAGAGGATTTTAACAGATTGAACATGATGGAAAGAGGAAATGGAGGCAAAATGGGAAAAGTTTACTTTTAAAACTGCTGATAATATGATGCACACATTGTATCAGATCTATGAATTCTTCTGGACTGAAAACAGAAACTGTTTACTACTGATGAGCTGAAGAGATTTAATGGAGGAGGAAAATAAATACCATCTTGATGTCTTAAAGTTTACATCCATCAGATTTATTGGAGCTTCTACTTATTAACTACATTTCTTCTTTCTTCATTCAGGAACTGTTGCTGCAGCGTGCCGACGTGAACTTAAATCCAACCTGAAGAAGAAGTTCCAGTGTGTGTTTGAGGGGATTGCTAAAGCAGGAAACCCAACCCTTCTGAACCAGATCTACACAGAGCTCTACATCACAGAGGGAGGGACTGCAGAGGTCAATGATGAACATGAGGTCAGACAGATTGAAACAGCATCCAGGAAACCAGACAGACCAGAAACAACAATCAGACAAGAAGACTTCTTTAAACCCTCACCTGGAAGAGATGAACCAATCAGAACAGTGATGACAAAGGGAGTGGCTGGCATTGGGAAAACAGTCTTAACACAGAAGTTCACTCTGGACTGGGCTGAAGAAAAAGCCAACCAGGACATACAGTTCACATTTCCATTCACTTTCAGAGAGCTGAATGTGCTGAAAGAGAAAAAGTACAGCTTGGTGGAACTTGTTCATCACTTCTTTACTGAAACCAAAGAAGCAGGAATCTGCGGGTTTGAAGAGTTCCAGGTTGTGTTCATCTTTGACGGTCTGGATGAGTGTCGACTTCCTCTGGACTTCCACAACACTGAGATCCTGACTGATGTTACAGAGTCCACCTCAGTGGGTGTGCTGCTGACAAACCTCATCAGGGGGAAACTGCTTCCCTCTGCTCGCCTCTGGATAACCACACGACCTGCAGCAGCCAATCAAATCCCTCCTGAGTGTGTTGACATTGTGACAGAGGTCAGAGGGTTCACTGACCCACAGAAGGAGGAGTACTTCAGGAAGAGGTTCAGAGATCAGGAGCAGGCCAGCATAATCATCTCCCACATCAAGACATCACGAAGCGTCCACATCATGTGCCACATCCCAGTCTTCTGCTGGATCAGTGCTACAGTTCTGGAGGATGTGTTGAAGACCAGAGAGGGAGGAGAGCTGCCCAAGACCCTGACTGAGATGTTCATCCACTTCTTGGTGGTTCAGTGCAAAGTGAAGACCATCAAGTATGATGGAGGAGCTGAGACAGATCCACACTGGAATAAAAACAGCAAGAAGATGATTGAGTCTCTGGGAAAACTGGCTTTTGAGCAGCTGCAGAAAGGCAACCTGATCTTCTATGAATCAGACCTGACAGAGTGTGGCATCGATATCAGAGCAGCCTCAGTGTACTCAGGAGTGTTCACACAGATCTTTAAAGAGGAGAGTGGACTGTACCAGGACAAGGTCTTCTGCTTCGTCCATCTGAGTGTTCAGGAGTTTCTGGCTGCTCTTCATGTCCATCTGACATTCATCAACTCTGGAGTCAATCTGCTGGCAGAACAACAAACAACATCCCGGTTTTCTAAAGTCTTCCAAGACAAACCTAAACTGAAATATCTCCACCAGAGTGCTGTGGACAAGGCCTTAGAGAGTCAACAAGGACATCTGGACTTGTTCCTCCGCTTCCTCCTGGGCCTTTCACTGCCGACCAATCAGAATCTCCTACGAGGTCTGCTGACACAGAAAGGAAGTAGTTCACAGACCAATCAGCAAACAGTTGAGTACATAAAGAAGAAGATCAGTGAGAATCTCTCTGCAGAGAGAAGCATCAATCTGTTCCACTGTCTGAATGAACTGAATGATCGTTCTCTAGTGGAGGAGATCCAACAGTCCCTGAGTTCAGGAAGTCTCTCCACAGATAAACTGTCTCCTGCTCAGTGGTCAGCTCTGGTCTTCATCTTACTGTCATCAGAAAAAGATCTGGACGTGTTTGACCTGAAGAAATACTCTGCTTCAGAGGAGGCTCTTGTGAGGCTGCTGCCAGTGGTCAAAGCCTCCAACAAAGCTCTGTAAGTACAGAAATAGTTGGATTTCTGTATTGTCACTTAAATACTCTGCTATCTTTTCGAGATTATAAAGACATTATATATCACCAACATTGGGAACTCCTCACTAGCTGATATCATTTACAGAACTAATTTAAAGTGTTTTTGGTTTTGGCTGAGTGATAAAGTGCTGGTCACAAATGTTATTTTTCTTATTGTTGATCATTGTCTCTACAGACTGAGTGGCTGCAACCTCTCAGAGAGAAGCTGTGAAGCTCTGTCCTCAGTTCTCAGCTCCCAGTCCTCTAGTCTAAGAGAGCTGGACCTGAGTAACAACAACCTGCAGGATTCAGGACTGAAGCTGCTTTCTGTTGGACTGAAGAGTCCACACTGTAAACTGGAAACTCTCAGGTCAGAATTTGTCAACCTGTTCAACTGATAACCACTTTAAACCTGAAGTATGTTGAGGGATACAATTGTAATCTTCCTAACATTGTTTTGTTTATTTAGTTTGAGTCTCTTTCCTTGAACATGTTTATTATGTAATGTGTTGTTCTTTGTGTTTGCAGGCTGTCAGGCTGTCTGATCACAGAGGAAGGTTGTGCTTCTCTGGCCTCAGCTCTGAGGTCCAACCCCTCCCATCTGAGAGAGCTGGACCTGAGTAACAACAACCTGCAGGATTCAGGACTGAAGCGGCTTTCTGTTGGACTGAAGAGTCCACACTGTAAACTGGAAACTCTCAGGTCAGGATTCGCCAACCTGTTCAACTGATAACCACTTTAAACCTGAATTATGTTGATGGATACAATTGTAATCTTCCTAACATTGTTTTGTTTATTTAGTTTGAGTCTCTTTCCTAGAACATGTTTATTATGTAATGTGTTTGTAGCACCCCAACACTCAGTAAATGCTTAAGTTAAAGCAACTCAACTTGGACTTAAATGATGGGGTGTTGGGGTTCGATTTATTAAGGTAACTACCACGAAGGTGTATCTGCTTTGTGTGAAACTTTTTATGGCCTAATACTTTATGAACAACCAGTCCCTCCAGAAAAACGCGATTATGCGATCACATAATTCAATGCATAATCAGCCAAACGTCCGCATATTTATGCGGGGGCCGCATTTCTTCAAATACGCCGCACTTTCACTGCATAAATTGCAGATTTCCGCGCAAAATATGCGGGGCTTGCATGATTTCATAATCCCTGCATTTTCGTTGCAAAAAAGTCACATATATCTTAGCAGACAGTTGAAAAATGTTGCGTTTACTTCACGCAAGAGCAGCCATTTTCCCCTGTTGCCATGGGAACGTTATGAAGTGACATAATTACGCGACATGAACATCATCGAAAAGCTGCAAACCCCGCGATGAAGCCATGATGAAGCCTGAAAATCAGTCTCATTTGCCAACAAAAATACAGTTGTAAGATTGCACTTTTTTGTTACCAGTGGGTTAAATCAAACTAGTTTCAAAAACCTTACAGTTGTAAGTATATTAGTAGTATGTAAATTTACGTTACAGTAAGAGATTGCACTTTGTGCATTGGAAGCACTTATTTTAACAGAAGATGTCTGTTTTGTATAGCTACCTCTGTAAAACAGGAAGCACACATTTTAGTTTGTTATATTTAATTTATTAATTTTTACAGAACTTGTAGCATATTCCTTTTGTAAAGCTCCAGAACTTGTTTGACTCATCAATGTTTTGTAAGTTTGAGCCATGTGTTTATTAAGGTCTGAAATAAAACAAGATGAGAACTTAAATATTCCAAGCACTTTCTGTGATGTAGTATGCTTGCTTATCATAGAAAGTAATAAGAAATTACTCTTTACATTAAGGTAGTTGCCTAGTGAGAACAGGTTGTTGGGGGAATCACTTTTTCTTCTCTTTTTCATCGGACCGCAGTTTTTTCAAGT
This sequence comes from Dicentrarchus labrax, assembly GCF_905237075.1. Lineage (NCBI taxonomy): Eukaryota > Metazoa > Chordata > Actinopteri > Moronidae > Dicentrarchus > Dicentrarchus labrax. Next base: position 87,019 of record NW_026136964.1, read on the forward strand.
TCCCGCAATTTCATCGCATAAAATTGCATAAATATCATATTCCATCGCATTTTTTAAGAAAACGTGCCGCATAATGAAGGATTTTTGACCGCAACAATCACAAAAAAACTCTGCATTCTTCTGGAAGGACTGAATAACCAACAACTTTGTTAGACTAAGCAGTGGCTCTATTCACACGTACTCTACACTATTTTAAATAACTGACCCCAGACAACTCTTTCAAATAAATGAAATAATAGTTAACTAACCAGTTGTTTTCCAGTTTAACACAAATAATATTTACTTTGTTAGTTAACAGATATTTAAAATGAAATAACACAATTACTCAAATTGGACTTCTTTAAAATAAAAATATTACAGTTGTAAACAAAATACCCTTTACCAAAATTGGTAAAACACTGTAGAAAAATAGACACTCATAATAAGCAAAATAGAATTGGCAATATCAAAATACTATTCAAAATTCAAATAATTCCAGGTCTCCGGTAAAATTCCTAGTTCTTACCCCTTAATACGATTTCTCTATGCTTATCAAACTCAGATCAAATATGCTACTTAACTGAACTCTAAACAAAACAGCGGGCCCACACACACACACACGCACACACACACATACACACACACACACACGCACACAAAAACAAAAAAAGGCCTGTGTGTTGCTCGGTGCGGTGCGGCCGACAAATCCTTATCCTCAGTGACAATTAACAGTCACCACAAAGAAAATCCAACTCACGGTCTGGAATAAGTCCTGGAGAAACACTTAATGAAGAGATGAAGATGAAAGCCAACGGCAGCAGAAGTAAAGTCCTCCTCAGGAAGCGTGAAACAGTCCTTCCCGTTCAGCAATGGCGTCCTCTTGGCTCGATTCTCCCGCCCCTTTTTAACTCACTCCCTTACCTACGGCCAATTACCAACAGGTGACATTGAGTGATAACTACAGCAACCAATCAAATGAAACAGCATGAACCAATGACACAAATCTGAAAATTCATGTTTAGTTTACCACACACTTTTCTTCAGCTACTATACAGAACAGTTTAATGTAACTACTTAATTAACTATTTACACTCTACTTTATTTATTATGAATTTATGTTAATCTATCGGTTAACATTTTATCTTTCACTGCTTTTAACCTAAATTACTTTCAGTTTATTTGCATTACTGAATTATTTAATTAATTCACTGAAATAATTATTTGTATTACAAATTAACTTGTTTTAACTCCTGTACTTTTACACCAGACTACATGTTGTTCTGTGTGTTTGCAGGCTGTCAGGCTGTCTGATCACAAAGGAAGGTTGTGCTTCTCTGGTCTCAGCTCTGAGCTCCAACCCCTCCCATCTGAGAGAGCTGGACCTGAGTAACAACAACCTGCAGGATTCAGGACTGAAGCTGCTTTCTGTTGGACTGAAGAGTCCACACTGTAAACTGGAAACTCTCAGGTCAGGATTCGCCAACCTGTTCAACTGCTAACCACTTTAAAGCTGAATTATGTTGATGGATACAATTGTAATCTTCCTAACATTATTTTGTTTATTTAGTTTGAGTCTCTTTCCTTGAACATGTTTATTATGTAATGTGTTTGTAGCACCCCAACACTCAGTAAATAATTAAGTTAAAGCAACTCACCCTGGACTTGAATGATGGGGTGTTTGGGTTCGATTTATTAAGGTAGCTACCACGAAGGTTTACCTGTTTTGTGTGAAACTTGTTATGGCCTAATACTTTATGAATAACCAACAACTTTGTTAGACTAAGCAGTGGCTCTATTCACACGTACTCTACACTATTTTAGATAACTGACCCCAGACAACTCTTTCAAATAAATGAAATAATAGTTAACTAACCAGTTGTTGTCCAGTTTAACACAAATAATATTTACTTTGTTAGTTAACAGATAAACAAAAATGAAATGACACAATTACTCAAATTGGACTTCTTTAAAATGAAAATATTATAGTTGTAAACAAAATGACCTTTACCAAAATTGGCAAAACACTGTAGAAAAATAGACACTTATAATAAGCAAAATAGAATTGGCAATATCAAAATACTATTCAAAATTCAAATAATTCCAGGTCTCCCCCTTAATACGATTTCTCTGCACTTATCAAACTCTGATCAAATATGCTACTTAACTGAACTCTAAACAAAACAGTGGGTCCACACACACTCACACGTACGCACACTCACACGTACGCACACAAAAAAACAAAAAAGGCCTGTGTGTTGCTCGGTGCGGTGCAGCAGGCAAATCCTTATCCTCAGTGACAATTAACAGTCACAAAGAAAATCCAACTCACAGTCTGGAATAATTCCTGGAGAAACAGTTAATGAAGAGATGAAGATGAAAGCCAACGGCAGCAGAAGTAAAGTCCTCCTCAGGAAGCACGAAACAGTCCTTCCGTTCAGCAATGGCGTCCTCTTGGCTCGATTCTCCCGCCCCTTTTTTGTTCACTCCCTTACCTACGGCCAATTACCAACAGGTGACATTGAGTGATACCTACAGCAACCAATCAAATGAAACAGCATGAACCAATGACACAAATCTGAAAATTCATGTTTAGTTTACCACACACTTTTCTTCAGCTACTATACAGAACAGTTTAATGTAACTACTTAATGAACTATTTACACTCTATTTATTATGAATTTATGTTAATCTATCGGTTAACATTTCATCTTTCACTGCTTTTAACCTAAATTGCTCTCAGTTTATTTGCAATACTGAATTATTTATTTAATTCACTGAAACAATTATTTGTATTACAAATTAACTTGTTTTAACCCCTGTACTTTTACACTGGACTACATGTTGTTCTGTGTGTTTGCAGGCTGTCAGGCTGTCTGATCACAGAGGAAGGTTGTGCTTCTCTGGTCTCAGCTCTGAGCTCCAACCCCTCCCATCTGAGAGAGCTGGACCTGAGCTACAATCATCCAGGAGACTCAGCAACAAAGCTGTCTGCTGCACTGGAGGATCCACACTGGAGACTGGACACTCTCAGGTATGAGGCTGATCAATACAGTAGTAGTAGTCAAGGAAAGGTGATGAAATTTCTGTTTTTCTGGACTGATGTCTTGTTTCGACATTGGAAAATAGGACAGTGGTTTATCCTGATGGGTTGGTGATATCATAAATAGTTTGGGATATTTTGATGGATGTCATCTGCCATCAGCGTGTGTTACCTTTTAGTCCAGAAAAACTAAAGGCGACACCTAAACTACAATTCAGTTCAGTTCAGTTCAGTTTTATTTGTATGTCACCAATTCATAACAGAAGTTATCTCAGGACAGTTTTCAAATAGAGCAGGTCTAGACCGAACTCCTTATAACATTATTTACAGAGACCCAACAGTTCCCACCATGAGCAAGACCTTGGAGACAGCGGCAAGGAAAAACTTCCTTTTCTGCCCTGAAGAAGAGAGAGAGAGAGAGAGAGAGAGAGAGAGAGACTAGAAATAACTGATGATGATGAACATGAAGATGATGACAACAACAATGGACAATAATAATAGTAACTATAATAATTTAAGAATATATATTATAAGATTAGAATGATGATAATAATAATAATAATAATAATAATATCAGTAATTTTGAGGTTCCACCAGGATCGATGAGAACCTGCGAGACGAGAAAGCACAAGAACTCCGGGGAAGAAGTGAAGTTAGTAACATGCATTAATGGAACATGAATGAGTGCAGAAAGAGAGAGAGAGGAAGAGAGGAGCTCAGTGCATCATGGGAAATCCCCCGATAGTCTAGGCCTATAGCATCATAACTAAGGGATGGTTCAGGACTCACCTGATCCAGCCCTAACTATAAGCTTTATCAAAGAGGAACGTCTTAAGCCTACTCTTAAATGTGGAGAGGGTGTCTGCCTCCAGAACCACAACTGGAAGCTGGTTCCACAGGAGAGGAGCTTGGTAACTGAAGGCTCTGGCTCCTGTTCTACTTTTTAGAGACTATAGGAACCACAAGTAGCCCAGCATTCAGAGAACGTAGTGTTCTAGAGGGGTAATAGGGTACTATGAGCTCTTTAAGATATGAAGGGGCCTGACCATGAAGAGCTTTGTAGGTGAGGAGGAGGATTTTAAATTCTATTCTAAATTACTACTGATGTGAGATCAGTTGTGTTTAATGCAGGGAAATGTATATTTGCTATGTTTTTTAGAAGATATTGAGTTTTCCTGTGTTCTGAGCAGTCCTTGAACACCTCCTGCCGTATGTTTTGTTGTTTATTTGAGTATTCAGGTGTCAACCTGTCATTGTCCAATCAGGGTCTATTAGAGATGAGTATGAAGAAACCTACCGGATTCTGAGAGGATTAAAAAGAGAAACGGAGACGTAAAAGAGAGATAGAGAGACGCTCATCCGCTACGCCTGGTTCTGCTCCATCATACATTTTATCCCGCTCCACTCACCACTCCGCTCAAAAAAACAAAACGACTTCAACAATGTCGCCTTTTTCTTGTTCCACATTATCCCCATCTGTTACTTTTACAGGAATAGCACACTTGTACGACTTCTCAGTTTCTTTTCTGAAGTACACATTAAACTCCATAGTTTTGAAAGAAAATAGTGTGGGTGTGCGCGTGCAGGTGCAAAGACTGGAGCGACCTTTAAAAAAATTGCCGCTCAACACAAAATCCTTCTGCTCCCCGCTCCGCTCATATGCTCTGACAGGGACTAACGTTAGTTTCACAACTTTGATCATCCGCCACTGGACAGAGGTTGTGAACTAAACAAACAACGTTGCTATCCAGTGTGCGTGTAATCAAAAAGGATGGAGATGGAGAGTGTTATTTTGATCGTGTGTTCTTTGCGTAATGGATGTGGAGAACTGTTCAATAACGTTTAAATAGTCAGAGATTATTTCCTTGTGGTTTGCGTAAAAGGATTTTGGAGCTAATAGAGTCGCGTGTGACATAAACGTAGATAGTGCAGTGACTCAGGTTCATGCCAGCTGAACAAATCTATTGCATTGTTATAGCGTTATTGTGAAGTTTAATTAATAGCGCATATATTCATCTGAGAACTGATGATGTCTGTGTGTTACAGACCCTGGCTGTGTGCACTGAAGTGTATATGACAATAAAGTAGTGAATCTCAATCTATTTATTTATTTTTAAAATGTATTTTAAATAGGCCTATAGGCTCATAGGTTTTTTGTCCAAAAATACCAAACAATTTTTTCACAGCACCCCCTGTTCAAAATGACTTCCAGCGGCCCTGGGGTACAAATTAGAGTTAGATTAGAGTAGCAAAATTCAACTGCTCTTAACTCATCCTATAGAATAACATTTATCAGTCATCAGCTCATCATCTGTGTCACCTGTATTGTTACCTGTGTTTGCTTTACTAATTGAGGCGCCATCTTGTGGTTACATAAAAACACAGCAATCCAGGCAACAGAACAGAAAAACTAAAGGCGTCACCTAAACAACAATTCAGTTCAATGTCACCAATTCATAACAGAAGTAACTACTGCACTCAGGTTCAACTCAAGGAGTGAGTAAATGTAAATAATAATAATGTAAAAAGGTAAACACAATTTCACAATCAACAAAAAGTAGAATCACAGTTCAGATTCATTCCAATATATAAAAGAAATAAAAGAACTGAAAGTGAAAGTGTTTCTTTACAGCTTATTGCTGTCTGATATCAATGTTGGTCAAAGTCCAGTCCAAAAGCTTAGTGTGTATCCATGTCCGTCCAAGTGTATTCAATGTGTATGTGCTACCCGGGTAGAATGTGTGTGTTTGTTTGTACGCTTGCTCAGATCTTATCTTCAGGAAGATGATGAAGATGGAGAATTCCAGATACTCTCTAACCCTGCCTCGCATCCCACAGGAAACCCAGAATGTAGATCCAGCAACTCAAAAAACCAATTATCTCTCATCAATTACTGTACAGTATCATATCTCTCTTTAACTCAAGTGTAACTTATAACAAAAGCAATGATGAACTATATCCTGAGACCTTAAAAGCTTAGACATCATTGTGTTTTGTTTCCTTTTTTACCCGTATTAATAAATCATGTTACACAACTTATCTCTAATCAATCATGTCTCTCATTCATATTCACCCTTATGTATTTTTAATCATCTCAACATGAACTGAAACACATTATTTATATCAGGAAAAACCCATATGTATACAAATCATGAGCATTAGCCCACATATAGCATATTTTTAACTCTGACTTTAACACTGAACATGGCGCCCAGAAATGTAAAAATTAGCATTACACTAAAAATAAATGCATTTCTAAAACACAACTCAGCATATTAACTCATTTCAGTGTCTCCATAACATTTACAGTCCAATTGGTTTTTGTTGATAAGAAAATTGCTTAATCATAACCACACAGAAAAATTATGTTAAATATCATCAATAAGTGAAAATAATGAGCTGTAGCCATCGGCCAATAAGAAGAAGCTCCACTGAACTGAAAGACTATCAGCTGATTAATAATAAGTGCTCCATGTGAAGATGTAAGTCCATTTGTAGAGAATAAGCTCTGTGTATGAGAGCGATGTAATGTCCATGTTTCCATGCTGCTCTGACCCCCTCCTCCTTTCAGGGTGGAGCCTGCTGGAGTCCGATGGTTGAGACCAGGTCTGAGGAAGTGTAAGTGTGAAAACAAAGCAGCACACATTCAACCATCTTCACACTGTGACATCACTCATTCACAGCTCTGATGTCATCATCAAAGTGTCAATCAATGATCAGATGATAGATCAATAACTGCAGCTGTATTGTGTCTTGTTCTCTCCATCAGATTCCTGTGAACTCACAGTCGACACAAACACAGTGAACAGAAACATCAAACTGTCTCACAACAACAGGAAGATGATTCATGTGGAGGAGGTTCAGTCATATCCTGATCATCCAGACAGATTTGACTACTGGTCTCAGCTGCTGTGTAGAAATGGTCTGACTGGTCGCTGTTACTGGGAGGTCGAGTGGAGAGGATGGGTTTATATATCAGTGAGTTACAGAGGAATCAGCAGGAGAGGAAACAGTATAGACTGTTGGTTTGGAAGGAATGATCAGTCCTGGAGACTGAAGTGCTCTTATGGTTGTTACTCTGTCTATCACAATAAGAGAGAAACACCCATCTCCTCCTCCTCCTCCTCCTCCTCCTCTGGTAGAGTAGCAGTGTATGTGGACTGTCCTGCTGGCACTCTGTCCTTCTACACAGTCTCCTCTGACACACTGATCCACCTCCACACCTTCAACACCACATTCACTGAACCTCTTTATCCTGGGTTCGGGTTCAGGTTCAGGTTCTGGTCTTACAGTTCCTCAGTGTCTCTGTGTCCTCTGTAGGAGGGAGAGAGAAACTTTCTCACTGCTGACCAGATAGTTCAGTCTGCTCAGGATCACACACAGCTGATGTTAGTTAGTACCAACCTGATGTGTTTACTGTAATAGAGGAGGAAGAGGAGGCTGAAGGAAGAGAAGAACAAAGGATGCTGGGATGAAGGGATCATGTGTGAGGGTAATGTGCAGCCTGCAGACGTAGAGATGAAAGAAATGATAGAAAGAATTGATCTTCTTCTATAACTCTGAGAAAAATGAACATTTTTAGGATCAAATGTGGCTGCTTGTTTTTCAAATCTTCTTCTTTTTGAAAGCACAGTTAGAGGGAAAGTGTTTTTATGACTCAAATATTAAAGTGTGAACAAATATTCAACTTTGAGTCTAAAACTGAACTTTGTTGCCTTAAAACTTTTGTTTCTGTGAAGAAAAAATGTGTTCAAATGTCAAACAAGAGTCTTTCAGGATCAAATTCAGCATCTGTGTAAAAATAGTTCCAAGGTGTAAAGAGTGGCTTTGATTTGAACAAACTAAATTCATCATCTTTGGTCATCGTGGAACAAATGTACAAACTTTGATAAGTCAGGTTGAAATCAAAAGAAATCAAAGTTTTGGGATGATTCTAGATAATAAATGATGCTGGAAACCACATCTAAATGATGTCAAAGCAAAACTGTCCAAATGGATCCAACACTGTATAAAATGAAGGATTAGTTAAATCCAGCTTCATTCTCCACTTTGTATTGTTCACTTCTACTTCCATACATCACTGACTGTGTGCTCGTTTGGGGAAACTCATATAAAACAAACACTAATCAGATTTTTACATTTGAACAGAGAGACATAAGAAGAGTAAACCAAACTACTGATCAAGAACCAATAACAATAATTAACTAATAACTAGTAAAGGTTTGTTTCACCAACTTCCGCCCCTCGCTATGATTGACAGGAGGTTTTGGGGTGCTTTTGGCGAGCAGGGAGAGGTGTACGTGACACACAGAGAGAGAGAGAGAGAGAGGACCTCCGAGCCTCAATGTGGAACTTGAAGTAGACGCTCCGTGTAATAACGTTGAGCTTCATAAGAGTTGAGAAGCAGTAAGAAGTGATAACGATTACTGAGGATGAGCAGTTGCCAGCTGAAAGTGAAACGGGTTTCCTTCTCAGCTTCTCACTTTGTTTGCTGCTCGTGTGTTAGCTACTAAGTTAATTCCATGTACAGACAATTCTAGTATTTTCTGTGGTTCATGTTAAATGCTTAAAGGGAAACGTTTTGATGGTTAAAGTGTACATTTCATAGTAATATTCACCATGTTAAAATAAAAGAAACATGAATTTCCTCTAGTGTGGAGTTTTTAATCACTTACTGTGTTTCTACAGAAAACTCTGAGAAAGTAAGTTTAAGGCTTACTGTTTAATGTGTGAGATAAACTCTGTGTGTTTTATTCCTTCCTCAAATATTAGCTGAGCTGAAACAGTTTAACTCTGTTTTCATGTCTGTGACAATATTGTTTGTTAGAACAGATTTATTCAAATATCATTCAATTGGTTCAAACATTAAAACATTAATGAGAAACAGGACTTTCTGACATTAATGGGTGTCAATCTGGTTAAACTTTAATAAAATGAATAAATCAACTTCAATCCAGAACTCTTGTGAGTCCGTTTAAGGAATAGATGAGAAATAGATTTGATTTCTGTTTTACAGAAAGAACATAATGGAGAAATATGTATTCTTAATGTATTTAATATTTTATTACAGGGGTGGTATCTATGTAATATCTTCATGTGAACTTCTTTCATTTTATGTGGAATGGTCTGACTGAATGTGTTGTTCAGGGAAGTTTAGTTTCCATAAAAGAGTTGATTTGGGAGAATTACTGTGATCTGAGCTCAGACTTTTCTCAATAAACAACCGAACAGTGACAGTGGTGTTGATCTCAGTTAGGGGGCCATGTTAATCTTCTCTGTATTGTTGCAATTTTAGTATATGTGCTACCGGAGCAACACAGCAGCTCCCTGACTCTGTGGGGGATTTATAGGGGGTCTGTCTGGAGAGAGCCCGGACTCATGGTGCCACTCAGACTCACTTTAGAGGTTTAAAGCGGCTCTAAGCGGCTCTAAACGGCTCTCAGACCGCTGATAACAACAGGAATAAGAGGTCTGGCTGTTGTACTGAGTCCTGTACCTACTTTCTTCCTATTTTCTTCCTTTATTTTCTCTCCAACTGTCAGCTGCAGTTCCGTAAACTCACCAGCAGGTGTCAGCCTATGAGCAGTGTATGGGAGAAACCAGATTTTTCCACCAGATTATTTTGGCACCTTCTTCTAATTGTTTCAAAGTAGAAAGTTCAGTCAAACGTTCAAAGTTCATTCAGCTTTTTTCATATTTTTTATACTGTGTACACAATTGCAGTTCAAAACTCATGAAACTTTCATCCCTTTGCTCTCTTGAACATAAAAACAGAGGAACAATTTGTGCCGGTGTATCATCTTCCAAATGAGGTGTGGTTTTCCACAGTGCGCTGGAGCAATTGACGGGAGTCATATTCCCATCATTGCCCCAGAAGAAAATCACGTTGACTACTTCAATCGCAAAGGATGGCATTCGGTCCTTCTGCAGGGAGTTGCAGATCATCAGTTCTGGTAAGCCTGCTACAATTATCTCTCCTGTAATTTCTTTATTTTACTAGTGCTAGCCGTCATTGAGTGAAAAGTCTGATTTAAGTTTATAAAATAGTTAAATAATGCTGCCTTGTGATACAATTATGTGGTATGGCTTGTCGGTAGGCCTACTGATATTAAAATATGATAGCCCCTCTGTGTTTACAGTAACCATCTCTTTGTTTTGACAATCCCCTACTGATCATTTCAAAATTAGTTTATATTTAAATGTTGCACAGTGCAGTAATAACTGATTTGTGTTTCCTTTCATAATTGTTTACATGGACAAAATTATAAAACACATCACATGTCCCCATAACAGTTTCACCGACATCTACACGGGATGGCCTGGAAGTGTCCAGGGTTCTTAGGAATTCCTGTGTCTTTGCAATGGCAGAGAGAGGGGAGCTTTTTCCACCAGTAAGTTTTTCTATCACTATCATGCACACATGTACACACACATGTACACACACATGTACACACACACACACACACAAATCCTATTTGGAAACAGTACCATCTTAGTATAAAGGAGATTAAAATGTTTAGAGAAACATATTATAACTTCTAATAAATTCAACTTCTCTTATTTTCCATCACCAAAGGACACAGTGGAAATCAACAGTGTCCCAAGTACCGATCATGCTGCTTGGTGACCCGGCGTACCCCATGCGGAGCTGGCTGCTTAAAGGGTACACTGACACAGGGAACCTGACAGAGCAGCAAAGGTACTTTAACGAGCGACACAGCAAAGCCAGGGTGACAGTGGAATGTGCATTCGGCTGATTGAAGGGGCGGTGGAGATGCCTGGGGAAACGGCTGGATGTGGACATCTCCACTGTCCCTACCATCATAAGTGCATGCTGCACTCTCCACAATGTGTGCGAGAAGCATGGTGAGGCCTATGAGGGACCTGGTCAATCTACTCTTTAGGACAACAGGATGTTCTGGAAAAATTAAATAAAAATGAAATGCATCCCTGTAAAATTCTCAGTTGTGCAGGTTTATGTAAACAACAAATCCATATAAAATTGTCATCAAATTTTCCACACAAGGACTTTTCTCTGCCAAAAAATTAGAAAACCTGCTTATTTATATGTTCTACTTTGAATAAATATGTTGATAAATGTTCATGTTCAAAATAAAATTATTCTGCTATAGTGCAAGTCTCTGTCGGTTTAATAAAACTACATAACGTTAAAACTGTAACCTGAAATCAAACTGTCAAATATAATCTGAACTGTAATTAACCTTTATAATGATGGATACACTTTGCATAGATGCAACAATACTGAAAGCAAGTCACAATATCGTAATCTGATTTACTTTTCCTCATCACCTGGAGGTCAGTAGAATGGTGGATGTCCTGAGTCCTGGCTGAAGGGCTGCTGAGCTGGACCTTGAGGGTGTGCTGACACCTGGCTGAAGGGCTGAGGTAGATCTGGAGGATGTGCAGGGGGATGGTTGAAAGGTAGAGGTTGAGCCCGATCTTGCAGGAAAGATAGAGGCTGGTTGGTTGTCTCATTACATGGTGGAGGCTGAGGTGAACCCGTGCTAAATTTAGGGGGCTGAGTAAAGTTGTAAAAGGTCGGCTGATCTTGGTTTGTACTGTGAGGGCTGGACTGGTGCCTGGTAGAAAGGTGGACATGGGGAATTTGACCTTGCAAGAAACTGTGTGAACATTGAGAGCATTTTGAGCTCATGTTCATGCTGTGCTGCTTGCATTTTCAATTGAAGCTCAGTGTCGTCTGTGTTGTTGAGGGCACTGCTGATCTTTTCAGTGAAGATTTCCTGTGTTGCTTCCATCTTGGGCTTCCTTTTCCTGCTTTTGCAGATGTAGTAATGTTCTTACTTCCAGAGGACTTGGTGGCTGTTGTGCTTCTTCCAGTGGTCTCTGTAATGCCTGCAGCTGATGAGCTTTCTCCAGATGTAGATGGTGCAGAAGACACAGAAGATGCAGATGGGAGTGACTCTGTGCTTGTATCATCTGGTGCAAGCAAACATATCATGTAATGCTATAATGTGATGTATTTGATGTATTCAATGCAAATATTATGAGCTGGTTCACGTTACCACTTTACATAACACCCTCAACACACACACGTTACCCTGAGAAGATGAGGGTCACCTGGTAGCCCCCCTCTTAACTTATATGTTAGGTTACAATATGGGATTTGGTTCTTCAGATCCAGGTCACCAGTGCACTGGATCAGATCATAGATAGACTGTACATTTTTGAATGACAGACACGTACAGGGTAGTCTCTGCTTCTCTGATGGGTTTCCGAGTTGTGCAAAGAAAACTGGGAGCAGCTTTTTTCCTCTAATAAACACGCCAACTTTCTAGTCTCCAAATGTAAAACTTCTTTACAATATTTCTAACTTTTATTTTATATTAAAGTGCGTTTCCAGTCAAGACTTTCTATATGCGTAGGCTGTGAATGTCAAGACTGAAAACTTACCTGTCTCGCCATCAATATCCAGGCTGTCCGCCGACCTCCTCGGAGTTTCAGGCTCCTCTTCGCCTGCTTCGTAGCTATCCAGCAGCTCCAACGGCTGACAGCTGGGTTTATCGCCCATAACACGGCTAAGCTCGTTATAAAATGGGCAGGTGATGCGACCGCGACCGCTTCGGTTATTGGACTCATTTGTTTCTTTAAATTTAGCTTTAAGGCTCTTCACCTTCCTTTGGCACTGCAGCCACGTTCTCCTGTGTCCCTGTTCTTACATTTCCTTTGCTATTTTTTCAGAAACGGAGCGGTTACGGTACGATCCTTCTAGTTTTGCTTGAATTGAAGTATCTCCCCAAATACTAATTAGGACTAACACCTCACTCTCCCTCCATTGACTTGCTCCATCACTGTTCTCCATTTTGTAGGCCTAGTCAAGTTTTTAATTTTACCGTCTGTGTCGAGGGCGAACTCGCCGGCGCATCACTGTGACAAATGTCGATGTAGATTGACGTAAAAGTCGCATCAAATCCAGCTTGGTTGTTCACACTGCGGCCGCATTGAAAACAATCAGACCTGGATCAGATTCAGGACCACATATGGAAGTGGTCTAAATCTGATTTGAGTGTTCACACTACTTCTGAAGAAGTCTGACCTGGTCTGAAGTCTTGACCCCAAAAGATCCGATCTGGGCCACTTTTGCCTGCAGTCTGAACGTGGTCCTAGATACCAGTAAGCAGACACATGTTGGACCCTCGGTCATGTGATGGGACGTTTACATCTCAAATAAAATGTAACATCCAAAGATAATTAAAATATGGCTTAATGTGCTTAAAATGCACAGATAAAAGTGCTAAATCAACACATTACACAGTTCAGTGTGTAACAATTATACAAACCAACATATTACACAGCATTGGATTCAGTTTGCAGCATTAAAATATCAAGCTAATGGTTGTAGCATTAGTGAACGGCGTCTGCCATTGTGCTAGTTAGCATCTTCAGCTAGCGCTTAGCATGGTAAAGACGATCGCTGACCGATGCGTTTCCTTCGTGAGGGAGACGTCAGGTCTCTCCGACTGCACTCTCACAGGTCCAGGGCTCCACACTGGATTATTTCAATCAGTTTTTAATCAGTTTTCAACAACTTTTATCGCTTTATCTTCACGAGGTAGGAATCGTTGTCGACGGGGTTTCCTCTCTGTTCTTCCAGGAGCTCAAGGTGACGTGAACTCTGCTCCGTGCAGGTCAACAGTCCGAGCTTCTTCCTGATTGGCTGACAGCGCGTCTCCAACCCATCTCCTTCAAAATAAACTTCCTATTTATATTCTCTTTATCTCAGTTGAATTGCTTTTTAGACAAATATCAGTTTTTAATCTTTAACATTAATAACGTACTTCATGAATTGACTTTTTAACATAGCTCTTTTTAATATAGATTTTTAACCTTGGTTACACTTACTTTTAATATGTATTTGTGAATTTTATTCATTTTCATTGAGTCTGAATTTTATCTCATTGAGTTATTTTTCATTTACTGTTATTTTGGTTTATTTCCAGTGGAAATTGAGTTTTCTGAACTTTGTCCTTCCGTAGCTCCCAAACTTCTGTAGCTCCTTCGTTTGTGTTGTTTCTGTTTAGTCACCCACCCCACACACACTTTTTACTCTGTTTAACCTATTCTATATAGTTTATATAGATTTGTTATTAAATTAAATGTTTTCTGGTAACTGTAACAGCTCTTTTAGTATTTTTTTGTTTTTGTAATATGCACATTGAGTTACATATACTCTGTAATGTTTAAACTAATTTATCTATATGTATTTTCAGAAAGATAATGAAATCACACAGTGTTGTTTTGCATTGCTGAGGAAGCAGAGGTGCAGGAAAAAAAAGAGCAGAAGGAAATGAATGTGCTATATTGTCTTCTGCAGGAGCAAATAAATGCTGGTTAACAGTTCTGTGAGTCGTCCTCTGTTTATGCCCAATCCACACACCTGTTACACATATAAAATAAAACGTTTCTGGATGACATCACATTGTAGGAGCAAATTATAAACTCACATATACAGTATGTATGTATAGAAGTTATTGTTTACTTTTACATAGTAATTATCCAAATATTTGAGAGGTCTTATGGCTTTCTTGTTTGTTAATCAAAGTCAAAGAGAAATTATAATTCAACAAAATACAGATGAACATTAGGTTTGAAGCGTTCCAGCCTTATGGATATGATATTTGCCAACAAGACACATAAGTTTCATAGCAGCGTTAATGGGTTGTGAGTCAATATTACAATTTAGAAAGAAGACCGTGTCACCTCTGTGCAGTTCCATAAAGTCACCAGCAGGTGTCAGCCTATGAGCAGTGTATGGGAGGAGGGCGCTGTTGTAGTCTGAACATTGACAGTAGGCTGTATATTAGAGTCTGACTGCAGATTAATACAACACGTCAAAAACAAGTTTTTCTGTTAAATCGGGGGTTTAGAGACGGGAAGATGAATTCGGCGTCCAACTGAAACACCTCTGAGCTCTAATTCATCTGTTTATCTTGTCATCCTGTATGTCTTTCTGTATTAAACCCTTCTTCAGTATCAATGTTTTTCATCCTGGGACTCTTCAGTTGACAGCAGTTCTGGGACATCTGGTTTTGGATGGTGTGTGTGCTTGGTTCATGGAGGTCCTGTTTGTGCAGAAAGTGGCAGTGTTGCTGTGCAGCAGGGTTCGGTTTAGACCGTGAAGGCAGCAACAAGTGGACGTGGCCTTTTAGATGTGACATAATGAATTTCATGTCCTCCTCTCTGATATTGTCATTTCCTCTATGTGAGAAATGTGCTCCAGATATTCTTCCACTGCTAGCAGGCTTGGGTTGCAGGCTTTTGTGTGGCTGCTTGGCTGTACTTGACTATATAATAGTGGTGGACTGTGTTACTGTTCTCCTTTCATTGTTATGTTGTAGAAAAAATAAAATAAAGCCAACTCAGCTCTGACTCTGTGTCCAGTATGAGATGCTACAATATGCACAGTAAAAATAACAAAGAAATCAAAGAAACAACTTCTTGTTCCAAAGATATTTCACTAACAGTCAATAACAGCTCACTCACAGAGCTGCACTGAGAGGGGGAGCAACACTGAAAGAGCTTCAGTGACACATTTCCTGAAATGAAAGTGTAAGCTTGTCTGAGCAACAGCAGAGCTGCAGTAGAGACAAGTCTCAAAAAGTAAGAAAAGAAATATCAGTCAGAACTGAAATCAGTTGTTTCTCCTGCTCAGTGTATTTTATTTTATTTTTTAAACTGATGTATTTTAAAATGTGTGAAATACTTAAAGTACATAGAACATAATCCCTCTTGGGTTAAGTATTTAAAAAAGGGTACATTCATTCACATTACTTTCTCTCAATTAAGATATTAACTGATTAGTGAATAGTTGATACATGGAATTGTGTAAAACAAAAAGAATTACAGTCTCTACTCTTACTTGTGATGATGAGCGGGACCAGCGAGGAAGACCTGCTCAGCATCCTGCAAGGACGAATGTTTCACCTCTGCCAAACCATATATGATGGCCATGACATGATTACCAGTCAATACGTCAACAATTAATGTGAATGTGAAATAGTGTCCTAGAAATACGGTCCTAGGATTGTGGTCCAATACGTCAACAATTAATGTGAATGTGAAATAGTGTCCTAGAAATACGGTCCTAGGATTGTGGTCCTGAAAGTGCAGCCTCTGGTACTGAATATTGACTAAAATTCTCCCTGTTTAGATTTTACCCGTGGCACCACTAGCAGTCCAGTGTTATTATTATATTATTCAATGTGTGAAGTGACAGTAATGAAGGAATCACAGGCTTGCATTGTTGTCACTGTTTTATGTCTTTTTGAATAACTAGTAAGGAGGTAATAGCAAAATGTCTTATAAGTAACTGGCAGCAGGCTGAAATTGCTCAAAAGGTGAGGTTTAAGGTCCAGTGTGTAAAATGTAGGAGGTTTGACGAACTAAACACTGGCTTTAGAAAGGTCCTTTCACACAGTTTCACAGCCACCGTAACCCTTTGTCACTCCCAGGTCTTTGGGACATTTCACGAGGAACATGATCAAAAAGAAGTAGCATCAGTTTGGTCTACTGAAGGTCATGGGACAAAAATAAAAGAAACTTCTCTCACTGTATGTTCTGCATTTTTGATCATATCGTAAGAATAACCGAGACTGTTGTCTTAATGCCGTTACCTAAATTATTTCGACGTTATTTTCGCACAAATATCTGTGCTTTCTATCGCTTAAATTGTAAAAACGGTCTTGCTATCTAAGTTTCATGCGCTTACTTACTTTAAGGGGAATGATCAGTTATTATTATTATTAAGATAAGATAGATAAGAGGTTTTATTTGTCACATGCACCGTTATACATGTGACAATGCACAGTGAAAATGCATTCTTTGTACCTGCAGCCAGTAGTAAAGAAAAACAAAATACTACTACAGTAAAACAGTAGTGATTGCACATAACACACAAGGTAAACAATATAAGTGTAAATATAAAACTAAGAAAAAATTTAATAAACTTGCTACCATTTCAGATTAAAAACCATAGATGGGTAAAACATGCCGGGCTGAGGTTTAATGTATTGATTCTCTGAGTGGCCAGTAGGGGGAGTTGCTGACTTTGCTAAATATTAATTGAAAGATTTTTCTGTAAGTCTGCAAATCTGGTGTCTGCTTCCATGGCATTAATCACTGTGGATTACAATCTAACTACAACAAAAAGTTCTCACATTTAGTTTTACAAGTGATTACAGTACCATCTTAGTATAAAGGAGATTAGGCTTGGAGGGTAGACATGAGTATAAGGAAAGACTTAGCATTAATACAGTACAGTAACAACAGAATACACAATAGTAATGGATGGGTTAGCTAAGCGAATACTTTACTAGTGATTTAGCAACAGCCTGATAAAAACATGATGATTCTTACTTCCAGAGGACTTGGTGGCTGTTGTGCTTCTTCCAGTGGTCTCTGTAATGCCTGCAGCTGATGAGCTTTCTCCAGATGTAGATGGTGCAGAAGACACAGAAGATGCAGATGGGAGTGACTCGGTGC
The DNA here is from genome assembly GCF_905237075.1 of Dicentrarchus labrax. Classification (NCBI taxonomy): domain Eukaryota; kingdom Metazoa; phylum Chordata; class Actinopteri; family Moronidae; genus Dicentrarchus; species Dicentrarchus labrax. The sequence goes on from NW_026136964.1 coordinate 104,558, forward strand.
TTGTATCATCTGGTGCAAGCAAACATATCATGTAATGCTATAATGTGATGTATTTGATGTATTCAATGCAAATATTATGAGCTGGTTCACGTTACCACTTTACATAACACCCTCAACACACACACGTTACCCTGAGAAGATGAGGGTCACCTGGTAGCCCCCTCTTAACTTATATGTTAGGTTATAATATGGGATTTGGTTCTTCAGATCCAGGTCAGCAGTGCACTGGATCAGATCATAGATAGACTGTACATTTTTGAATGACAGACACGTACAGGGTAGTCTCTGCTTCTCTGATGGGTTTCCGAGTTGTGCAAAGAAAACTGGGAGCAGCTGACTGGCTCGTTTATTCTGTTAACAGAATTTTCCTCTAATAAACACGCCAACTTTCTAGTCTCCAAATGTAAAACTTCTTTGCAATATTTCTAACTTTTATTTTATATTAAAGTGCGTTTCCACTCAAGACTTTCTATATGCGTCGGCTGTGAATGTCAAGACTGAAAACTTACCTGTCTCGCCATCAATATCCAGGCTGTCCGCCGACCTCCTCGGAGTTTCAGGCTCCTCTTCGCCTGCTTCGTAGCTATCCAGCAGCTCCAACGGCTGACAGCTGGGTTTATCGCCCATAACACGGCTAAGCTCGTTATAAAATGGGCAGGTGATGCGACCGCGACCGCTTCGGTTATTGGACTCATTTGTTTCTTTAAATTTAGCTTTAAGGCTCTTCACCTTCCTTTGGCACTGCAGCCACGTTCTCCTGTGTCCCTGTTCTTACATTTCCTTTGCTATTTCTTCAAAAACGGAGCGGTTACGGTACGATCCTTCTAGTTTTGCTTGAATTGAAGTATCTCCCCAAATACTAATTAGGTCTAACACCTCACTCTCCCTCCATTGACTTGCTCCATCACTGTTCTCCATTTTGTAGGCCTAGTCAAGTTTTAATTTTACCGTCTGTGTCGAGGGCGAACTCGCCGGCGCATCACTGTGACAAATGTCGATGTAGATTGACGTAAAAGTCGCATCAAATCCAGCTTGGTTGTTCACACTGCGGCCGCATTGAAAACAATCAGACCTGGATCAGATTCAGGACCACATATGGAAGTGGTCTAAATCTGATTTGAGTGTTCACACTACTTCTGAAGAAGTCTGACCTGGTCTGAAGTCTTGACCCCAAAAGATCCGATCTGGGCCACTTTTGCCTGCAGTCTGAACGTGGTCCTAGATACCAGTAAGCAGACACATGTTGGACCCTCGGTCATGTGATGGGACGTTTACATCTCAAATAAAATGTAACATCCAAAGATAATTAAAATATGGCTTAATGTGCTTAAAATGCACAGATAAAAGTGCTAAATCAACACATTACACAGTTCAGTGTGTAACAATTATACAAACCAACATATTACACAGCATTGGATTCAGTTTGCAGCATTAAAATATCAAGCTAATGGTTGTAGCATTAGTGAACGGCGTCTGCCATTGTGCTAGTTAGCATCTTCAGCTAGCGCTTAGCATGGTAAAGACGATCGCTGACCGATGCGTTTCCTTCGTGAGGGAGACGTCAGGTCTCTCCGACTGCACTCTCACAGGTCCAGGGCTCCACACTGGATTATTTCAATCAGTTTTTAATCAGTTTTCAACAACTTTTATCGCTTTATCTTCACGAGGTAGGAATCGTTGTCGACGCGGGGTTTCCTCTCTGTTCTTCCAGGAGCTCAAGGTGACGTGAACTCTGCTCCGTGCAGGTCAACAGTCCGAGCTTCTTCCTGATTGGCTGACAGCGCGTCTCCAACCCATCTCCTTCAAAATAAACTTCCTATTTATTTTCTCTTTATCTCAGTTGAATTGCTTTTTAGACAAATATCAGTTTTTAATCTTTAACATTAATAACGTACTTCATGAATTTACTTTTTAATATAGCTCTTTTTAATATAGATTTTTAACCTTGGTTACACTTACTTTTAATATGTATTTGTGAATTTGATTCATTTTCATTGAGTCTGAATTTTATCTCATTGAGTTATTTTTCATTTACTGTTATTTTGGTTTATTTCCAGTGGAAATTGAGTTTTCTGAACTTTGTCCTTCCGTAGCTCCCGAACTTCCGTAGCTCCTTCGTTTGTGTTGTTTCTGTTTAGTCACCCACCCCACACACACTTTTTACTCTGTTTAACCTAATCTATATAGTTTATATAGATTTGTTATTAAAATTAAATATTTTCTGGTAAACTGTAACAGCTCTTTTAGTAATTGTTTTGTTTTTGTTATATGCACATTGAGTTACATATACTCTGTAATGTTTAAACTAATTTATCTATATGTATTTTCAGAAAGATAATGAAATCACACAGTGTTGTTTTGCATTGCTGAGGAAGCAGAGGTGCAGGAAAAAAAGAGCAGAAGGAAATGAATGTGCTATATTGTCTTCTGCAGGAGCAAATAAATGCTGGTTAACAGTTCTGTGAGTCGTCCTCTGTTTATGCCCAATCCACACACCTGTTACACATATAAAATAAAAAGTTTCTGAATGACATCACATTGTAGGAGCGAATTATAAACTCACATATAGAGTATGTATGTATAGAAGTTATTGTTTACTTTTACATAGTAATTATCCAAATATTTGAGAGGTCTTATGGCTTTCTTGTTTGTTAATCAAAGTCAAAGAGAAATTATAATTCAACAAAATACAGATGAACATTAGGTTTGAAGCGTTCCAGCCTTATGGATATGATATTTGCCAACAAGACACATAAGTTTCATAGCAGCGTTAATGGGTTGTGAGTCAATGTTCTAGGGTTAACCCTGTCTGTCTCTCTGTCTGTCTGTCTCTCTCTGTGTCTCTCTGTCTGTCTGTCTACCACACTGTGTCTCCACTGAAGGAGCAGCAGCGCCCTCTGCTGTCAGCAAACAGAAGTTAAAGATCTCCCAGCAGCTGGTTTTCACACTCAGGTCTGAACCTGGTTCACTTTAGAGACCTGACAGGTTCAGGTTGGCAGTAACAGACAGACAGACAGACGGACAGACAGACAGACAGACAGACAGACAGACACACACACACACACACACACACACACACCCTCCAATAAAAAGCTCTGGTACAAACAGGAAGTGCTCTTGCATCCACTGTGGCTTTAATGCTGCAGATCCACATCAACAAGCACTGAACTGTGACTCTATGTGAGCTGGAAGCTTTATTATTATTATTAACTTACAAACAACAGCAACTTCCTCTATGGTTCTTCTTCTTTACAGTTTTTCTCAGTCGCTTTGGTACATTTCTCGAATCATCCTCGACATTTGCAAAACAGTAAGTGCATTTCTCCAAACAATTCGTACAAATAGCAAAACACCATGAATTACCTGCAAAAGCCACTCTCTTGCTCAAAATCCTTAGTTCATCTCTCAAAAGTAAATATCCGTGTCAATGAACATGTCAGTGCCATCAGAATGAAAAGTCCTTGTGTCACTGTGTACGGATAAGACAGTCAAATTGCTTAGTCATGTTGTCAATATAACAGTGTACTCTGGAGGGATGTTCTGATGTAAACTATGGCTAAAGTTTTAATGACAATTATTGTAAATTGTAGGTTACACCTTAGTGTATGTGGGAGTTTGATTGCAAGAGACTGGACAAGATTCACATTTACGTTTTTACTGTTTGTACTGTAATTTGTTGACAGACCATGTGATTGTGATACAGAAAGGAAAAGACAGCACTGCATAGCACAAAGAAATGTGAACATAGGACAATCTCCTGAGGGAAAACTATACATACAGTGCTGTAGGAATTACAGTGCAGTCTTCCTACACCTCCTGACGTTCCTGTCTGTTCGGCCACAAATTCTCATCCACATCACAACGAATATCTTCTCTTGCGATGCAGCGTGGAAAGAATCTTTTAGAGTGTCTCATCCAGCCTCTGCAGGCATCTGCTGCGATGTCATCACACGCTGCATCCATGGCAGCCAGAAGGGTCATCTGTGTATGTGGCTGGCGATCATATACTTTCCATCTCCATGCTGAGAAAAATTCCTCAATGGGATTAAGGAATGGGGAGTAGGGTGAGAGGAACTCCATCAGCATCCTGTTGTGGGCCGCAAACCATTGCCTGATGATGTTGGAGCGATGGAAACTGACATTGTCCCAAACTATCACGTACTTTGGCAGGTCATCTCCAATCTGACCCCTCTCTTCTTCAGGGATGAGATCTCTGTAGAGAGTGTCTAAAAAGGTGACAAGACGCTCTGTATTGTATGGCCCAATAATGGGAATATGCGTTAGCACACCATTCTCAGAGATAGCAGCACCATGGTTATGTTCCCGCCCCGTTGGCCTGGCACATCAACTGTAGCTCTGTGGCCGATGATATTTGGACCACGCCTTCTGCGTTTCGTTAGGTTGAAGCCAGCCTCATCCATGTAGATGAAGCTGTGCGGGGGTTCACTTGCTTCCAGTTCCATTATACGCTATATCCAGAGGACACTAAATGAGTTTGATGAATTACATGTATTTTCATTTTGGGCAAGATACAGTTACATCAAATGTGTACAGCACATATTGCATCTTCTTTTCTACAGTCATAGCAAATGTGTAAAGGCCACACTTACTGTTCTGTATATCACTATACCATGTTGTACTGCTTACTGTGAGGTACAGTTGCTGCATGCTCATACATGTTTTACCTGTACATACTGGTAGCGCAGCTCCTTCACTCTTTCACCATTTCTTTCAAATGGAACGGTGTACAGCTGCTTCATATTCATTTGGTGTCTTTTCAGCACCCTGTCAATGGTTGAGATGCTGACTGTTTGGATGTTATCAAAGATGTTGTTGTCCTCTATCATGGCACTCTGTATCTCCCTTAGTCTTATGGCATTGTTTTCTATAACCATGATGCAAATAGCCTCCTCCTGTTCAGGTGTGAAAAGGGGCCCTCTGCCACCCCTGTGAAGTTGTCTTGCAGTCCTATGTGGGAAAAAATATAGTAATGCAAAACACAAAATTGAGTAAGATAAAATGTCACTGTTTACGTAAAGTATACTTACTGTATATTGTAAAATGCAAGTGGAATACTGTAATATTGTATGAAGCATTACAGAAAGTATACAGTATTACAGTATAGTGCCTATTGTTAGATTACATACCTGTTCTGTTGATCTGTTGTTCTGCTGCACCCTTCGACCAGATTTAGAAATAAAGTCTTATGGAAATGTATAGAAATATACTTGACATATAATGACGTGTTCAACCATTTTGCAAAGACTTATGCTATGAACTTATACCTAAATGTTATATATATATAATATTCAACAGAGACCCATTATAATACATTTTGATCAACATGACATAAGCAATTGATAATGTAGGAAACAGCAGAGAATTGTACAGAATCATTTGCTTGGATGTACCAAAGCATTTGCAACTTGTTCAAACAAATGAGAAATGTGCACAAGTGACACACATGTGAAGATTGAACAGTTAGTTTTGAGAATTTGAATTCTGATGAAATGTTCCAAAGCGACTGAGAAAAACTGTAATACAGAATGCAGATCTGTATTATTTTACCCCAGAGCGCCCCCTGGTGGTTCTAGTGTCCAAGTTAGTTTAACTGATTAAGGTTGTTGAGGCAGATTACACTGAGCCTTTAAATTACCCCATTTTCAATCTGACTGAGATCATCCCAAGGAAACACTTTTCCTCTTATTCTGGGTTCAAAAAGAAGATTTGAAAAACAAGCAGCCACATTTGATTTGAGCCAATGTTTCTCAGAGTTATAGAAGAAGATCAATTCTTCCACCCACCTAGAACCGGGGTCTGTCCAAGGTTTGTGACTCTGAAAAGGAAGTTTTCAAAGAATGATGTTTTAATGTTTTATGTTTTTATGTGTTTAAATATGTGTAGTCATTGGTGGGTTTTCTTTCTATCTGTATGTCTCACCCTGTGTTACTGTTGTTGCTACTGTGGCAAAATATATTGCCCCACTGAAAAAAATAAAGGACTTATATCACTGAGTTAGCATAAACTATGTGGTTTAGCAATGAGGTCTGTCTAACAGGAAGACACATGATGAATGTTCCTCTATCTGAGGGGGAAGAGAAAGAGGAACAACATAGTCAACAGATGTGATACAGAGAGACTCACAAACAGTTTAGTTTTTTTGTTTTGGCCACAGAAAAATATTTTTTAAAGGCAGATAACGACTGAGTTTTCATCATTTTATTACATTTTCCTTTTGGTGTTTGAGGAATACAGCATCCTCCAGGTGAGTTAAGTAGGCCTTTCCAGGGCCTCTGTCTGCTGTATGTTGGTGGGCATCAGAAATGTTTGATATCTGTATATGTTCATTGTACAGAGGTCATATATGATGGGAACTGCCTTTCTGTATGTGTGATATCCTTTAAACTGGAGAGTGTCATAGGTTAGAAGAGATAATAGAGAGTGGGATCAACACGTGAGTCAAAACCAAGCTGGAGGCCTTCTCCTCTGGGGTTGAAAACAGAGATTTACCCCACGAAACAGCAGGTTTAAAGCTCTCTGTGGTGGAGGGTCGGGCCTCTGACCCCAGTATGGGGACTGACCCTCAACCAGTAACCAGAGGCCTCAGAGACCAGTCCGTCCTCCTGTAGACTTGGATTAGAGGAACACAGGATTGAGTCAGGACACCCTGGGGGGAGTAAGGAACTACAGGTGTGACACTATATTATATTCTATCATTAGATTATTATTACTGCTGTATTTGGCTGTTGTAGCTGCTCAGGTGGAGCTGATTTCAACTATTTAGGAAGGACTGTGACTATTTATTATTGTCATTAATCTAAATTGTACAACTTGAGAATATATTGAGAAATGCCTGTTACAATCATCCAGAGCCCACAGTGACACAATGTTGTCTGACCAACAGTTCAAAGCTGAAAATAGTAAAAGTAGTAATACTACACTACAGAAATACTGCATTACAACTTAAAGTGCTGCATTAAAAAAGTTCCTCAGTTACAGAAGTATTATCAGCACAATGTAGTTGAAGCTCCCAGTCTCTCTCTGCAGACACTCACTCAGTCTTTTCTCCCTTCCCTCCCCCACACCTGCCGTTGCCCTGACAACCGTGACATCACAGTCACATCCTGTCCACAGGTTACTTTCACTGTGTGAGCTTGTTGTGTCGCAGCTTCTTTTTCTGTCCATGTGAAGGTTGGTAAGAGACACTTTTCACTGTTTGTCTCCTCAATGACTCTTTGTTCATCTTGTTAGTTTAGTTCAGTAGAAAGAGCAGAAAACTCTACTAACAGTCAACTGAGAACCAACATGGAGGAACAGTTTCCTCCATCTTACTGTCAGTGTGTCACTGTTCAAAGTAATCAGAGTACTCACTGACAGTACTCAGAGTACTCACTGTATGATTTCTGTCTGTCTTTATGAGCTCACCTTATCAATGTAGTTGAAGTATGTAAAGTGAAAGTAGTCAGTGTACAGAATGGCCTCTGTCAGTGTTGTATTATTATATTAGTGGATGATTATTATTGATGCATTAACATGTAATCAGTACTTTAATGTTGGAGTTGCTGCAGGTGGAGCCAATATGAACTACTTCAAATACTTTTGGCTGCTTGAATGTAAAATAATGAATTCTATTTTATAAACTGATCCCATGTTTGAAAAGTAAGCAGGAAGTAAAGCTGTCAGATAAATGCAGCTCCATGAGGCCATCTAGTGGACTGATAGTAGAAGTAGAGCAGCTGATGGCAGCTTTCTGCTCGCATTCTTCCTCAACACTGACCAATGAGAACAAGCAGCATCTCCTCTGGCCAATAACAAACCACTATTGATCCATGTATTGATTAGTTTGCAATGTGTGACAGTGATGAGAAAAGGCCATCAGTAGTTCCCAGAGTTCACAGTCATGTTTTCTAACTGCTTCTTTAGTCTGAGCAACAGTCCAACAAGCCAAAGGGATGCAACTGACACTGAGATGAAACAGAGAGAAGCAGCCAATCAGTGGAGAAGCAGCTGATAGTTTTACAGGAGAAATTATGTAAATTAGTGGTTCCCAACCTGAGGGTCAGGACCCCCACTAGTGGTCACCAAAGCTTCATGGGGGGTCTGTAGGTCAGCCTATATCTCAGCATCTGGTTCACTTCTGTGAAGAAAAGTCAGTGTAAACTGTCTAATAGATCAATGACCAAACATCAGGGACAAGAAAACAGTGAATTTGTCCAAAAAGAAGAATATTAAGTATTTATGATTGTTAAAATGATAAAAGATACATAACACAGACAAACTGTATAAAAAGTTCCCTAAACAGGAAATAATCTGCTCAGAATTCATCAACTTCAACTTCTTGCAGTTACTGAGTTCAATATTTGGCTTCATTGTACAGTTTTGGATATAATATGAAATATGTATAAAATATGTCACTCAGTCAGGGGTCGTCAGTTTACTCAGTGATAGAAAAAGGTTGGGAACCACTGATGTAAAGGATAAATGAGTGATGATGAGTTCTCAGTGCTGATCAGTGATTGGACTGATGCTTTCAGCTCTGCTCTCAGTGTTTCCTCTACAGATGAAGGTAGAAAGTCTCTGGGAGCTGATGTGGATGTGAATTCAGCAGCAGCTGCGAAGGTAACAGGATTGATTTTGGATTATTGGACTAGCTGCCACTGCATGCTCTGACTGGATATAGTAGACTTGAAAAAAGAGCAACATTTCAACTGTTGAGGAGCTTTTCAAAGTCAGTCAAATAGAAGTGAAACAGCAACATGAAGTGTATTCCTCTAGTCTTCAACCAACCCCACAGACTAAAGAGCATTGTGAATGTCATTTCTTAGATACTGCAGCTCAAAGTGCCAACAACATTTCTACTCTGCCATGGAAACTGTCAGATGAGTGGATTTAGTATTGAGCTGAATGAGCCGTTTATATCAGCCAGTAGAGTCCTATTGTCCTATTGTGTGTTAGAAATATACAGTCTGCATCTCCAGCATTTACACACTGACAGATGCTAACTTGCATGTGTTGGTCAATTAGCATAATTAGCATTCATAATCAGCTATATGGACAATATTTCAGTAATTGTTTGGCTGATTTGGAAAATAAAGGAGGGTTTTTTGGGGGGTTATTGAGGACGATTAATCAATTTCTGACATCTGTGGCAACATTTCATCTCCCAGTGAGCTGATTTTTGAGGATTTTATAGTCAATTTTGAGATTATTTATTTGCTTAATGCATAACCACAGCTGCAGAGACACAGGTCAATGAGAAAATGCTGCACAGCAAAAGAACACCAGCAGAAATTTGAATAAATATCTGAACAGCAATGACAAAGAGCTTTTGCAATTTTGTATTTTGTAAATGTCAGAATTTGATCCATCATCCTCAGCAACTCCCAAAACCACTACTATAGTATCTGTTGAAATATTCTCCATACAGACATACATACATGCTTATTAATGATAATAATGATAATTGAGTTGGAATCTGTCAGTTTCTAAATGCTGGGGACCCACACTGTATATTTCTGACATAAAACTTTGGTCCTCAACATTTCTGAGTTCAGGTTGCTGCGAGTCGACTAATCCCTCCAATCAGAGCTGTGTGTGTTTGTCATGTGACTGAGAGGGTTGATGGGAAATAATGTGTGATCTCTCCCAGCAGGTTGCTGTGTCTGTGTGAAGGTGTGGGCTCTGCTATGAATCAGTGTGAGGACAGAGAGGAGGGAGTCCCTTCCTCTAAAAGCACTCTGTGTGGGGAACATGACACAAGGACCAAAGCTCAGAGGTGAGATGAGGATCTCTAACTGTCCATGACTCTTCTCCATGTCACAAAGGCTTTGATTCTCCATTTGAAACAAAGACATTTATCTGAGCAAAAGTACGTAGATTTCCTTCCTCATGTTGCTCACTGCTGATGTTTGTCCTGATTCATTCCAGTCTGACCAGTTCCACATTCTGCTCTTCTGGACTGGACTGGGAGCTGATTGCTCTCTGGTTAGATGTTGTAGCTGCTCTCACTTTAATTATATAGAATTCAGACAGTGTGTTGAAGTGTGTGACATCAGTAAATTGTGTTCAGTAACACGTCCATAATGTCAGTAATTGAAGACATTGTTCTTATTGTCCAGCTCTGTATTCAAACATTTCAAATTATACATCAGTTCACAAAGTCTTTGATTCAGTGAGAATGTTTCTGAATATGTGAGCTTTAATGAATTTCTTTCTATCAGGATCCATCAGAGACCAGACTGTCCTGAACCTGAACCCAGCTGTGTGTCCATGAAGAGTGATCGCTCTATGGGTGAACGTATATACTTCAAAGATGGCCGCCACTCTGTTGATCAAAGGTGAGGATTTCAAACTGATGGTGAAAATAAAATTACGTGTTTTTATCAGACTCTCAGTTGTGAAATCTCTGTTTTTAAATGTTTTAAAATGTCTTTTAATGGACGGTGATGGTTTGTGTCTGATCAGCTCAATTTACAACAGCCTCAGTTTCACAGTGAACAAATAGTTGCAGCAGTTTATAGAAACTCACTGCTTTGACACCACGTCTGTTCCTCTTTTTATCCTAATTGGACCGATATGGTCACTCCACTCCATCATTTCCCCGCCTATACTGCACACTGCACTGAATACAGCTTTAAAATACACAGTGAAACATGTCTAAATCAAACACTGACTTTATAGAAATCCTAACCAAGAACTCCCTGGGTACAAATACACTGTGTACAGTCGGTGGATTCAGTCACTGGCAGGTTCTGTCTCAGTGTGTTGTGGGTGCAGTGCAGAACTGATCCTGTTTTTCTATCAGGAGGAAAAAACCTGAACCCAGCTGTGTGTCCATGAAGAGTGACTGGTCTATGGGTGGTCTTATAGACTTCAAAGATGGCCGCCACTCTGTTGATCAAAGGTGAGGATTTCAAACTGATGGTAAAATAAAATGATGTCTTTTTATCAGACTCTCAGTTGTGAAATCTCCAGTTTTTAAACCTTTACTGACTCAGATGAAGTTCTCTGAGCACCAACACTCTTTCAGCAGCAGCTGCCTCACACTCACACAGTCAAACACATTCACACTGGGAGCTGCCCAGTACAACCAGTCTGATACAAGCAGACACTGAGCAGCTCCACTGGAGCAGCTGGAGGCTCTAGGTGCCTTGCTCCAGGGCACTTCAGCAGTTTACAGTGAGGGAGGGAGAGCTATATGGAGGGGTTGGTGAGAGCTGTTGGGACTGAACCAAACTGAGCTGTTGATTCTCAGTGGGATCAGCAGGACTAGTAAACCTTTACCACTACAGGGAGTCATCAGATTCACTGTTCACATCCAAATATCACTTCATGGACCTTTACCTTGTGTTTGTCTCTGTGTGGACAGACATAATGTGAGCTCATTCTTCATGATTCCTCCACAGAGTGGACCCGGAGAGCTCAGAGGTTCCCAGTGGTCAGTCTGCCCAGCAGCATCAAACACACCTGGACTCCATATTTATGGTCTGTACATGGACATCAACCACTTTTACATCTATTGTGTTCACAATAATCTCCATGCTGCACTTTTTAGACCAGTGGATTGTCAGTCTGTCCAACATGGATCTGATGTTTGCTTCCATGATTTGACTTTGATTGAGTCATTCATATTAGTGTTGTCACGATACCAAAATTATTGTTTCGATACCGATACCAAGTCAAGAATTTCGATACTTTTTCGATACTTTTCTGTAGCAGAAGAAAATGGAAATATCTAAAATATGATGGTGATAAATTTGTCATAACAGAGGACCTAAATAGTTTATGTGTGATAGTAACAATAACTTGTGACTAACTTAGCATCTCTATATGCAGTGGTTATAGTGATAACTGCTAACATTTACTTAACCATAACATTACCATAATTAATAATAGGTAATACTGAGTTAACCTAATGTTATTTAAGCTGTGATTTATGGATTAATATAGGCTAATGTTTCCTGTACTTCAGCGTCGTGATTTCTTTGATGGTTAACTTTATATTTGAGTCCATCATTTCTTACAAGGCGTTTCACAAATACTCCTCCTTTGCGTAGGTCTGTGCTCTTTAAATGCTGTAATAACCTCATATAAATAAATCACTGACAAACATGCACATGCTCTGATTATAATCATATAGCCTATAGATCATTTTAGCTGATGTTTGTATGCTTTATTTTAGCAGCTTGCAAATGATTAACGTTATCTGTGAAAGTTGCGTTTTCAGAGATGTTGAATTAGCCGTAGGCAGGCTGTTGGTTAGCCATGAGGATAATTCCCATAGTTAGCCTACTATTTCTCTAGATAGCCTCGACAAACTACGGCGGTGCAAAATAGTGACTTCTCACAAAATAAACCATAGCCTACTAATTTTACTTATTTAAGGGCATGAACATGGTCGTGTTATCTTTCACATACTAACCTGTCGGTCTTTAAACTCCTCCTACAACTCGGCGTGCTTGTCAGCCAAGTGTTTCTCCAGGTTGGAGGTGTTGGCTCCCTTTGTTTACATTCCTTTGTAAGGTCAGCACTGACGACAAACAGGTCTCGACTTATCGGTAGCTTTGACCTCACTGTCAGCAAGGTAGGCAAAGTACTTCCATATTTCACTCCTCGGGTCATCTTTTTCTACCAGTCATGGACCAGCGGCCACAGTATCACTTGAGCTCGCACATGCATCCATCTCGTTACAGTGTTTGTCACATGACAGCTGCAGCTTCTTTGCTGCGTGCGTGAGGAGACAAAACACAGACGTCCATAGGGAGTCACTGGAAGCATGCGTTGCACACACCAACATCAAATACGACTCTTACAAATCTGAAAGCGGTCATTCTTAAAAGTATCGATACTAATAAATTTAGGAATCGTGGCGTTTTTTAATTTCCGAGAATCGCGGTACTTTTGAAGTATCGGTGCACCGTGCAACACTAATTCATATAATATTCTGTTCCAGCTGCTGGAGGACAACATTGTCACTTTTTTGAAGAACGAGCTGAAGAAGATCCAGGAGGTTCTGAGTCCAGATTACCCAGAATGCTCAGAGAGTCAGAGGGAGGTGTTGGATGGTGAGGATGAAGAGCAGAGGAGGAGCAGCAGAGAGGCATTTCTGAAGATCACAGTGCACTTCCTGAGGAGAATGAAGCAGGAAGAGCTGGCTGACTGTCTACAGAGCAGTAAGATGATTTTAACAAATTGAACATGATGGAAAGAGGAAATGGAGGCAACATGGGAGAAGTTTACTTTTAAAACTCTGCTGATAATATGATGCACACATTGTATCAGACCTCTGAATTCTTCTGGACTGAAAACAGAAACTGTTTACAACTGATGAGCTGAAGAGATTTTATGGGGGAGGGAAATAAATACCATCTTGATGTCTTAAAGTTTACATCCATCAGATTTATTAGAGCTTCTACTTATTAACTACATTTCTTCTTTCTTCATTCAGGAACTGCTGCTGCAGCGTGCCGACGTGAACTTAAATCTAACCTGAAGAAGAAGTTCCAGTGTGTGTTTGAGGGGATTGCTAAAGCAGGAAACCCAACCCTTCTGAACCAGATCTACACAGAGCTCTACATCACAGAGGGAGGGACTGCAGAGGTCAATGATGAACATGAGGTCAGACAGATTGAAACAGCATTCAGGAAACCAGACAGACCAGAAACAACAATCAGACAAGAAGACATCTTTAAAGCCTCACCTGGAAGAGATGAACCAATCAGAACAGTGATGACAAAGGGAGTGGCTGGCATTGGAAAAACAGTTTTAACACAGAAGTTCACTCTGGACTGGGCTGAAGACAAAGCCAACCAGGACATACAGTTCACATTTCCATTCACTTTCAGAGAGCTGAATGTGCTGAAAAGGAAAAAGTACAGCTTGGTGGAACTTGTTCATCACTTCTTTACTGAAACCAAAGAAGCAGGAATCTGCAGGTTTGAAGAGTTCCAGGTTGTGTTCATCTTTGACGGTCTGGATGAGTGTCGACTTCCTCTGGACTTCCACAACACTGAGATCCTGACTGATGTTACAGAGTCCACCTCAGTGGGTGTGCTGCTGACAAACCTCATCAGGGGGAAACTGCTTCCCTCTGCTCGCCTCTGGATAACCACACGACCTGCAGCAGCCAATCAGATCCCTCCTGAGTGTGTTGACATGGTGACAGAGGTCAGAGGGTTCACTGACCCACAGAAGGAGGAGTACTTAAGGAAGAGGTTCAGAGATCAGGAGCAGGCCAGTAGAATCATCTCCCACATCGAGACATCACGAAGCGTCCACATCATGTGCCACATCCCAGTCTTCTGCTGGATCAGTGCTACAGTTCTGGAGGATGTGTTGAAGACCAGAGAGGGAGGAGAGCTGCCCAGGACCCTGACTGAGATGTTCATCCACTTCTTGGTGGTTCAGTCCAAAGTGAAGACCATCAAGTATGATGGAGGAGCTGAGACAGATCCACACTGGAGTTCAGAGAGCAGGAAGATGATTGAGTCTCTGGGAAAACTGGCTTTTGAGCAGCTGCAGAAAGGCAACCTGATCTTCTATGAATCAGACCTGACAGAGTGTGGCATTGATATCAGAGCAGCCTCAGTGTACTCAGGAGTGTTCACACAGATCTTTAAAGAGGAGAGAGGACTGTACCAGGACAAGGTCTTCTGCTTCATCCATCTGAGTGTGCAGGAGTTTCTGGCTGCTCTTCATGTCCATCAGACATTCATCAACTATGGAGTCAATCTGCTGGCAGAACAACAAACAACATCCCAGTTGTGTAATGTCTCTGGGGACAAACCTAAATTGAATCATCTCCACCAGAGTGCTGTGAACAAGGCCTTAGATAGTCAACAAGGACACCTGGACTTGTTTCTACGCTTCCTGCTGGGCCTTTCACTGCCGGCCAATCAGAATCTCCTACGAGGTCTGCAGACACAGACAGGAAGTAGCTCACAGACAAATCAGGAAACAGTCCAGTACATCAAGAAGAAAATCGAAGAGACTCCCTCTGCAGAGAGAAGCATCAATCTGTTCCACTGTCTGAATGAACTGAATGATCGTTCTCTAGTGGAGGAGATCCAACAGTCCCTGAGTTCAGGACGTCTCTCCACAGATAAACTGTCTCCTGCTCAGTGGTCAGCTCTGGTCTTCATCTTACTGTCAACAGGAAAAGATCTGGACATGTTTGACCTGAAGAAATACTCTGCTTCAGAGGAGGCTCTTCTGAGGCTGCTGCCAGTGGTCAAAGCCTCCAACAAAGCTCTGTAAGTACAGAAATAGTTGGATTTCTGTATTATCACTTAAATACTCGGCTATCTTTTTGACTTAGAGAGATTATAAAGACATTATATATCACACATTGTCTCTACAGACTGAGTGGCTGTAACCTCTCAGAGAGAAGCTGTGAAGCTCTGTCTTCAGTTCTTCGCTCCCAGTCCCCTAGTCTGAGAGAGCTGGACCTGAGTAACAACAACCTGCAGGATTCAGGACTGAAGCTGCTTTCTGTTGGACTAAAGAGTCCACACTGTAAACTGGAAAATCTCAGGTCAGGATTCGTCAACCTGTTCAACTGATAACCACTTTAAACCTGAATTATGTTGATGGCTAAAATTGTAATCTTCCTAACATTGCCTCAAATCATTGTTTTGTTTATTTAGTTTGAGTCTCTTTCCTTGAACATGTTTATTATGTAATGTGTTGTTTTGTGTGTTTGCAGGATGTCAGGCTGGCCTCAGCTCTGAGCTCCAACCCATCTAGTCTGAGAGAGCTGGACCTGAGTAACAACAACCTGCAGGATTCAGGACTGAAGCTGCTTTCTGTTGGACTGAAGAGTCCATACTGTAAACTGGAAAGTCTCAGGTCAGGATTCGTCAACCTGTTCAACTGATAACCACTTTAAACCTGAATTATGTTGATGGATACAATTGTAATCTTCCTAACATTTTCTCAAATCATTGTTTTGTTTATTTAGTTTGAGTCTCTTTCCTTGAACATGTTTATTATGTAATGTGTTGTTTTGTGTGTTTGCAGGATGTCAGGCTGTCTGATCACAGAGGAAGGTTGTGCTTCTCTGGTCTCAGCTCTGAGCTCCAACCCCTCCCATCTGAGAGAGCTGGACCTGAGTAACAACGACCTGCAGGATTCGGGACTTAAGCTGCTTTCTTTTGGACTGAAGAGTCCACACTGTAAACTGGAAACTCTCAGGTCAGGATTTGTCAACCTGTTCAACTGATAACCATTTTAAACCTGAATTATGTTGATGGATAGAATTTCTAATAATCTTTCTAACTTTGTTTTGTTTATTTAGTTTGAGTCTCTTTCCTCGAACATGTTTATTATGTAATGTGTTTGTAGCACCCCAACACTCAGTAAATGCTTAAGTTAAAGCAACTCACCTTGGAGTTACATGACGGGGTGTTTGGGTTTGATTTATTAAGGTAGCTACCACGAAGGTTTACCTGTTTTGTGTGAAACCTTTTATGGCCTAATACTTTATGAATAACCAACAACTTTGTTAGACTAAGCAGTGGCTCTATTCACACGTACTCTACACTATTTTAAATAACTGACCACAGACAACTCTTTCAAATAAATGAAATAATAGTTAACTAACCAGTTGTTTTCCAGTTTAACACAAATAATATTTACCTTGTTAGTTAACAGATATTAAAAATTAAATAACACAATTACTCAAATTGGACTTCTTTAAAATAAAAATATTATAGTTGAAAAAAAAAAAGACCTTTACCAAAATTGACAAAACACTGTAGAAAAATAGACACTTACAATAAGCAAAATAGAATTGGCAATATCAAAATACTATTCAAAATTCAAATAATTCCAGGTCTCCGGTAAAATTCCTAGTTCTTACTCCTTAATACGATTTCTCTATACTTATCAAACTCAGATCAAATATGCTACTTAACTGAACTCTAAACAAAACAGTGCGCCCCCCCCTTCCCGTTCAGCAATGGCGTCCTCTTGGCTCGATTCTCCCGCCCCTTTTTTGTTCACTCCCTTACCTACGGCCAATTACCAACAGGTGACATTGAGTGATAAGTACAGCAACCTATTAAATGGAACAGCATGAATCAATGACACAAATCTGAAAATTCATGTTTAGTTTACCACACACTTTTCTTCAGCTACTATACAGAACAGTTTAATGTAACTACTTAATTAACTATTTACACTCTACTTTATTTATTATGAATTTATGTTAATCTATCAGTTAACATTTCATCTTTCACTGCTTTTAACATAAATTACTTTCAGTTTGTTTTAACCCCTGTACTCTTACACCGGACTACATGTTGTTCTGTGTGTCTGCAGGCTGTCAGGCTGTCTGATCACAGAGGAAGGTTGTGCTTCTCTGGTCTCAGCTCTGAGCTCCAACCCCTCCCACCTGAGAGAGCTGGACCTGAGCTACAATCATCCAGGAGACTCAGCAACAAAGCTGTCTGCTGGACTGGAGGATCCACACTGGAGACTGGACACTCTCAGGTATGAGGCGGATCAATACAGTAGTAGTAGTCAGGTGACAGAGGAAAGGTGATGAACTGTTTCTCTGGACCGATGTCTTGTTTCGACATTGAAAAATAGGACAGTGGTTTATCCTGATGGGTTGGTGAGCATCATGGCGGGTTGATATTTGTCAATGTTGTCGCGAAAAAACTAAAGGCGTCACCTAAACTACAATTCAGTTAAGTTCAGTTCAGTTTTATTTCTATGTCACCAATTCATAACAGAAGTTATTTCAGGACAGTTTTCAAATAGAGCAGGTCTAGACCGAACTCCTTATAACATTATTTACAGAGACCCAACAGTTCCCACCATGAGCAAGACCTTGGAGACAGCGGCAAGGAAAGACGTCCTTTTCCGCCATGACAGAGAGACAGAGAGATAGACAGAGAGAGAGAGACAGACAGACAGACAGAGAGAGAGACAGAGAGGGAGATATGGAGCCAGAACAGTCTTATAATGAATAAATGCACAAAAAAGGACTCACAAATGTATTTGGGGAGTTGTATTTATATATGACTCGATACACAAATGCATTTTCAATGCACACACATATGCTTCAATCCATATAAAAGTTAAAAAAAATAATAATTCACATATAAAAATAATATTTGTAAACATATTTGTGATGCACACACAAATATTTCTTGTTTTAATTATGTGCAATAAAATTTCACAAATGTACAAATTGTCAGTTATTTGCAATTTTCATCAAATACATATTTGGAAGTTGTTACATTGATACATGAATTGTCAAACGCGCATTTGTCTTAGTGCTTTTAATTTGTAAACTGCATTTGTGTGTGGAATTTTCAGACTCTTCTAGCGTGACTCCGATACACAAATGCATTTTTCTACTCGGCTCGCTGCAGAGCAATAACCGTTGCTAGTCGGGAGGAGAAGGACGGAGCACCTGCGGAAGAGGAGCTGGGTTTTTTTATTTTGAGTAGGAGGGTTAAAATATAATACTGATAATAATAATATATCATCAATAAGTGAAAATAATGAGCTGTAGCCATCGGCCAATAAGAAGAAGCTCCACTGAACTGAAAGACTATCAGCTGATTAATAATAAGTGCTCCATGTGAAGATGTAAGTCCATTTGTAGAGAATAACCTCTGTGTATGAGAGCGATGTAATGTCCATGTTTCCATGCTGCTCTGACCCCCCTCCTCCTTTCAGGGTGGAGCCTGCTGGAGTCCGATGGTTGAGACCAGGTCTGAGGAAGTGTAAGTGTGAAAACAAAGCAGCACACATTCAACCATCTTCACACTGTGACATCACTCATTCACAGCTCTGATGTCATCATCAAAGTGTCAATCAATGATCAGATGATAGATCAATAACTGCAGCTGTATTGTGTCTTGTTCTCTCCATCAGATTCCTGTGAACTCACAGTCGACACAAACACAGTGAACAGAAAGATCAAACTGTCTGACAACAACAGGAAGGTGATTCATGTGGAGGAGTATCAGTCATATCCTGATCATCCAGACAGATTTGACTGGTCTCAGCTGCTGTGTAGAAATGGTCTGACTGGTCGCTGTTACTGGGAGGTCGAGTGGAGAGGATGGGTTTATATATCAGTGAGTTACAGAGGAATCAGGAGGAGAGGAAACAGTAGAGACTGTGTGTTTGGAGGGAATGATCAGTCCTGGAGTCTGCAGTGCTCTGATGGTCGTTACTCTGTCTGTCACAATAAGAGAAGAACATCCATCTCCTCCTCCTCCTCCTCCTCCTCCTCCTCCTCCTCCTCTCGTAGAGTAGCAGTGTATGTGGACTGTCCTGCTGGCACTCTGTCCTTCTACACAGTCTCCTCTGACACACTGATCCACCTCCACACCTTCAACACCACATTCACTGAACCTCTTTATCCTGGGTTCTGTTTCTGGTCTTACAGCTATGGTTCCTCAGTGTCTCTGTGTCCTCTGTAGGAGGGAGAGAGAAACTTTCTCACTGCTGACTAGATAGTTCAGTCTGTACAGGATCACACACAGCTGATGTTAGTTAGTACCAACCTAAAGTGTTTACTGTAATAGAAGAGGAAGAGGAGGCTGAAGGAAGAGAAGAGCAAAGGATGCTGGCATGAAGGAATCATGTGTGAGGGTAATGTGCAGCCTGCAGACGTAGAGATGAAAGAATTGATCTTCTATAACTTCTTCTCTGTATCGTTCTGATTTTAGTATATGTGCTACCGGAGCAACACAGCAGCTCCCTGTCTCTGTGGGGGATTTATAGGGGGTCTGTCCGGAGAGAGTCCGGACTCATGGTACCACTCAGACTCATTTTAGAGGTTTAAAGCAGCTCTAAACGGCTCTCAGACCGCTGATAACAACAGGAATAAGATGTCTGGCTGTTGAACTGAGTCCTGTACCTACTTTCTTCCTATTTTCTGCCTTTATTTTCTCTCCAACTGTCAGCTGCTGTTCCGTAAACTCACCAGCAGGTGTCAGCCTATGAGCAGTG
The DNA here is from genome assembly GCF_905237075.1 of Dicentrarchus labrax. Taxonomy (NCBI): domain Eukaryota; kingdom Metazoa; phylum Chordata; class Actinopteri; family Moronidae; genus Dicentrarchus; species Dicentrarchus labrax. The sequence goes on from NW_026136964.1 coordinate 124,532, forward strand.
TATGGGAGAAGCCAGATTTTTCCACCAGATTATTTTGGCTCCTTCTTCTAATTGTTTCAGAGTAGAAAGTTCATTCAAACGTTCAAAGTTCATTCAGCTTTTTTCATATTTTTTATACTGTGTACACAATTGCAGTTCAAAACTCATGAAACTTTCATCCCCTTGAACATAAAAACATACGAACAATTTGTGCCTGTGTATCAGAGTTAAAAATGCACTTTATTAATTCTTATGTAACCCTTTAGAGATGGGGAACAGAAATGGATTACTCTATATAATGATTATTTATGGCCAGTGGGATCAGAAGTTCTATGTTCGACTACGGAGCCTAGGATTAACCAAACAATACACCAGGAATGACTCAGACACAGTTGTACTTTCTTTGAGAAACAAAAAACGCTTCCCTTTTTATACATGGACTGGAAGGATAAGCCAAAAACATAGAAATGCAAAAAACTCTTTAAATGACACAAATCTTACCTGGGTAAGATAAAAAATGTAAACAAAACTCACAGCCGTGATCTAAAGTCCCCCCCCCTGTTTTCAGTCACTTCAAATCAGTTTCAGTTTATTGGGGGCATTATAAATAAAATGTATTATTATTATAATTATTATTATTATTAGTTTTAGTTATGTTCGGTCCACTGTGGAAGTGGAGAGAGTTTGTCCTACCGCACAGTTGGTGGGGGGTGTGTGTGTAATGAAGTGCCGAATTCAACGTCTCGATCCAGGCTCCAACATCCAGGTAGATCAAAGGTTCAAAGAGGTCCAACAAATAAAACCTGACCTACAGTGAGTAAGGTCAGAACATTTTTTTAGCTTTTTTTAGCTTTCAATCATGAACTACTAATATAATTCATGTTAAATCCTCATCTCATTAAACTGAACCATCATTGTAATATGACATCACAATATCAGTAACAAACATTCTCAAAATATTCTCAGAGATAATTATTGAAAAACCTTTGTATCACAATTACAAAAATAAAAATAAAATAAACAAATAAATAATGTGATGTATTTGATGTATTCAATGCAAATATTATGAGCTGGTTCACGTTACCACT
>NW_026136965.1:0-7201 GCF_905237075.1 Dicentrarchus labrax
GATTGGACGTGCTACGGTAAGCGTACTGACTCACTTCCGGTTTACTTCCTGCTCTGTGTACACTGTTTGGTGCTGTAGCTCTGTCAGTGAACGCTAAATATACATTAGTTTTACTTGTTACAGCGGTTATTTTACCCGCTTAACATTTAAACGTAGACTAGTTCTACTTAAACACTTGGAGTTTCTCCCTCTTTTAGGGACTTTTCACTACTTTCAAAGTTTTTCATACACTCTAGTTTCATTAGCATTAGCAGTTAGCTATGGCTTCTCCCTCTCCCTCTCCTCTGTCCTGCTCAGTGTGTCAGATGTTCAGTTATTCCTCTGCCTCCTTTTAAAGATAATGGTACCTGTATTAAATGTGGTTTATTTACTGCGCTGGAGGCGAGGCTTAGTGAGTTAGAGGAACGGCACCGCACCACGGAGATATCTTTAGCCGCTATAGTTAGCCAGCCCCGGTAGCCGGTGCGGTCCGAACCAAGGTAGCTTCTGTTAGCTCTGTAGATCCCCCGGGTAGTTCCCGAGCAGCCGGGAAGACAGGGAGGCTGGGTGACTGAGCGAAGGAAGACTAGAACGGCGAAGCCCACAGGTCACCACCAACCGCTTCACGTTTCTAATACATTTTCCCCACTCAGCGATACACCCGCTGAGGAACCAACTCTGGTTATTGGCAGCTCCATAGTCAGAAACGTGAAGTTAGCGAAGCCAGCGGTCATAGTTAAATGCATCCCTGGGGCCAGAGCGGGCGACATTGAATCAAATTTAAAACTGCTGGCTAAAGATAAACGTAAATACAGTAAGATTGTTATCCACGTCGGCGGTAACGACACCCGTTTACGCCAATCGGAGGTCACTAAGATTAATGTGGAGTCGGTGTGTAACTATGCTAAGACAATGTCGGACACCGTAGTTTTCTGGACCCCTCCCCCAATGTGACCAGTGATGACATGTATAGCCGCATGTCGTCATTCCACCGCTGGCTGTCGAGGTGGTGTCCAGCAAACGATGTGGGCTTCATTGATAACTGGAAGCCTTTTTGGGGAAAACCTGGTCTGATTAGAGAGACGGCATCCATCCCACTTTGGATGGAGCGGCTCTCTTATCTAGGAATATGGCGAAGTTTATCTCTAAAACCTGACAGTCCAGAGTTAGGGACCAGGAAGCAGAGCTGCTGTCTTACACACTTCTCTGCTTTCTTTAGAACAGTCACCCACCCAAAACCCCATAGAGACTGTGTCTGTCCCCGACCACCTAAACTATTTAAAGAAATAAAAACAAGAGGAGTTCAACATAAAAATCTAATAAAAATTAAAACCAACTCCTCAGTAGCACAAAATAAGAGAATGAAATGTGGGCTGTTAAATATCAGGTCTCTGTCCTCTAAAGCTGTTTTAGTGAATGAATTAATATCAGATTATGATATTGATTTACTTTGTCTTACTGAGACCTGGTTGTCCCACGAGGAGTATGTTAGCCTAAATGAATCCACCCCCCCAGTCATATTAATACTCACATTCCTCGAGGCACAGGCCGAGGAGGTGGAGTAGCAGCTATATATGATTCGAGCGTTTTAATGGACCCTAAACCTAAACTAAATTATAATTCATTTGAAAGCCTTGTTCTTAGTCTTTCTCACCCAAACTGGAAAACACTGCAGCCAGTTCTATTTGTTATAGTGTACCGCGCTCCTGGACCGTACTCTGATTTTATATCTGAATTTTCAGAGTTTCTATCAAGTTTAGTCCTTAAATCAGATAAAGTAATTATTGTAGGTGATTTTAATATTCATGTGGATGTTGACAATGACAGCCTTAGTAATGCATTTATATCATTAATAGACTCAATTGGCTTCTGTCAGAGTGTAAATAAACCAACTCATTGTTTTAATCACACTCTTGACCTTGTTTTATCATATGGCATTGATATTGAACATTTAATAGTCTTCCCACATAATCCTTTCCTATCTGACCATTATTTAGTAACTTTTGAATTCATACTATTAGATTATAAGCCATTAGGCAAAACTTCCTACAGCAGATGTCTATCTGACAGTGCTGTAGCTAAATTTAAGGAGGAGATTCCTTCAGTGTTTAATTCAATGCCATGTCTGAATTTAACAGAGTCCTATAACAACTTTAGTCCCTCTGAAATTGATAATCTTGTCGATAGTGCTACAGGCTCACTACGATCAACATTAGACTCTATCGCTCCTATAAAAAGGAAATTATTAAAACATAGGAGACTAGCACCTTGGTATAACCACCAAACCCGCCAGTTAAAGCAAATAGCTAGGAAATCTGAAAGGAAATGGCGCTCTTCCAAATTATCAGAATATCGCTCAAATTGGCAAGATGATCTTAAGATTTATAGAAAGGCCCTCCGTAATGCCAGAGGAGCCTATTACTCAGCACTAATAGAAGAAAATAAGAACAACCCTAGGTTCCTCTTCAGCACTGTAGCCAGGCTGACAGAGAGTCACAGCTCTATCGAGCCACATATCCCCATAAACTTAAGTAGCAATGACTTCATGAGCTTCTTCTATAATAAAATTATTACTATTAGAGAAAAATTAATCACCAACTGCCATCAACAGTTATCAGTGGCTCTCCAAGTTCAGGGACTTCTGTCAATGTAAACTTAGATGTATATTTAGACTGTTTTTCTGCTATCGATCTTCATCAGTTAACTTCAATCATTTCTTCATCGAAGCCATCAACCTGTCTGTTAGACCCGATCCCAACTAGGCTGCTTAAAGAAGTTGTTCCCTTAATTGGCACTTCTTTACTGGATATGATTAATCTTTTCTTTATTATCAGGATATGTACCACAGTCCTTTAAAGTAGCTGTAATTAAACCCCTTCTTAAAAAGTCTACTCTTGACCCAGGGGTTTTAGCCAACTATAGACCGATTTCTAACCTCCCGTTCCTCTCTAAGATTCTGGAGAAAGTAGTCGCCAAAGAGTTGTGTGACTTTCTACATAACAATAGTTTATTTGAGGATTTTCAGTCAGGATTTAGAGTTCATCATAGCACAGAGACAGCTCTGGTTAAAGTTAATAATGACCTTCTGACTGCTTCTGACAATGGACTTGTCTCTGTACTTGTATTATTAGATCTTAGTGCTGCATTTGACACCATTGACCATGATATTCTTTACAGAGACTTGAGCATCAAATTGGCATTAAAGGGAACTGCCCTAACCTGGTTTAAGTCATACTTATCAGATCGTTCTCAGTTTGTACATGTTAACGATGAATCCTCCATAAATACTAAAGTTAGTCATGGAGTTCCACAAGGTTCTGTACTTGGACCAATACTATTTACTTTATATATGCTCCCTTTAGGCAACATTATTAGGAATCACTCCATTAACTTTCACTGTTATGCAGATGATACGCAGTTATATCTATCAATCAAACCCAATGAAATTAATCAATTATCTAAATTACAAACATGTCTTAAGGACATAAAATCCTGATGACCTGCAATTTTCTGATGTTAAACTCAGAAAAACCGAAATTCTTGTTCTTGGCCCCAAAACCTTAGAGACTCATTGTCTAAAGATATAGTCACTCTAGATGGCATTAACTTGGCCTCTAGCACCACTGTCAGGAATCTTGGAGTTATCTTTGATCAGGATTTGTCATTTAACTCCCACATAAAGCAGACCTCTAGGACTGCCTTCTTTCATTTACGTAATATTAGAAAAATTAGACACATACTATCACAGACAGATGCAGAAAACTAATCCATGCATTTGTTACTTCAAGGCTGGATTACTGCAACTCTTTATTATCAGGTTGCCCCAATAAGTCCATTAAAACGCTCCAATTAATTCAGAACGCTGCAGCACGAGTACTGACAGGAACTAGAAAAAGAGATCACATCTCTCCTGTACTAGCTACTCTGCATTGGCTCCCTATAAAATGTAGAATTGAATTTAAAATACTCCTCCTCACCTATAAAGCTCTTCATGGTCAGGCCCCTTCATATCTTAAAGAGCTCATAGTACCCTATTACCCCACTAGAACACTACGTTCTCTGAATGCTGGGCTACTTGTGGTTCCTATAGTCTCTAAAAGTAGAACAGGAGCCAGAGCCTTCAGTTACCAAGCTCCTCTCCTGTGGAACCAGCTTCCAGTTGTGGTTCGGGAGGCAGACACCCTCACCACATTCAAGAGTAGGCTTAAGACATTCCTCTTTGATAAAGCTTATAGTTAGGCTGGATCAGGTGAGTCCTGAACCATCCCTTAGTTATGCTGCTATAGGCCTAGACTATCGGGGATTTCCCATGGTGCACTGAGCTACTCTCTTCCTCTCTCTTTCTGCACTCATTCATGTCCCTTTAATGCATGTTACTAACTCCACTTCTTCCCCCGGAGTTCTTGTGCTTTCTCGTCTCGCAGGTTCTCGTGGATCCTGGTGGAGCCTCCTGCCATGGTCCTGCTTGGACTGCCATTGCCAATACTGTTGTTGCTGTGCACCTGTCTGTCTGTCTGTCGCTCTCTCTCTCTCTCTCTCTCTCTCTCTCTCTCTCTCTCTCTCTCTCTTGGACTGACCAATGCTCCTGCAGTATTTCAGGCCCTAATCAATGACGTACTGAGGGAATTCCTCAACCAGTTTGTGTTTGTCTATTTGGATGACATCCTGATCTTCCCCAGATAAAGAGTCTCATATTGATCATGTCCCGCCAGGTGCTCCAGCGCCTGCTGCAGAACCAGCTTTATGTTAAAGCAGAAAAAGTGAATTTCATGCCAAATCTGTGTCCTTCCTGGGCTTCATCATAGCCCCCTGGTCAGATACAAATGGACCCGGCCAGTTAGGCACCGTGGCTCAGTGGCTCACACCTGATAATCGCAAGAAGGTCCAGCAATCTCCTGGGCTTTGCTAACTTCTACAGGCGGTTTATCAGAAACTTCAGCGCAATAGCTTCTCCTCTTCATCTTCTATGCCTCCTCAAGCTCCATTCCTGTGGTCTTCTGTGCTGAGGAGGCCTTCACCCGGCTCAAGGAGATGTTCACCACCCGCCCTGTTCTCACGGTTCCAGACCCCAGTCGGGGCAGTTTGTGGTGGAGGTGGATGCCTCAATGAAGGAGTAGGGGCGGTTCTCTCGCAGCGCCTGCCAAGGACCACAAGCTGCATCCATGTACCTTTCTGTCCAGGAAGCTTTTCACCAGCAGAGCGGAACTATGATGTCGGTAACCGTGAGTTATTTGCTGTGAAGATAGCATTGGAAGAATGGAGACATTGGCTTGAGGGGGGCCCAACATCCATTTGTGGTCTGACCGATCATAAGAACCTTGAGTATATTCGCTAGGCCAAGCGTTTGGAATTCCCCGCCAAGCCAGATGGACTTTTTTTTTAACCATTTTGATTTTACCTTGTCTTACAGGCCGGGTCCCAGAACACCAAGCCTGATGCCTTGTCTCGTCTGTTTGACCTCGAGCCTGCTGCCAAGGAACCTGAGCCCATCCTACCACGACACCGTGTGGTAGGAGCAGTAACATGGCAGATAGAATCAGAGGTGAAGCGGGCTAATGGTGAGAACCCTACACCTAGTGGTTGTCCGGCAAATCGCCTGTTTGTCCCTGTTGCTTTGCGTCCACAGGTGATTCACTGGGCTCACACCTCTCGGCTTACCTGCCATCCGGGAATCAAGAGAACGATGTACGCCATCCAACAAAGGTTCTGGTGGTCCTCCATGGAATGTGAGGTCCGGGAGTATGTGGAGGCGTGTTCTGTCTGTGCCAGGAACAAGACTGCTGCAACCTCTCCCGATACCCAGTCGACCATGGGCTGAGATTTCATTGGACTTTGTCACAGGGCTCCCAGTCTACCAAGGTAACACCACTGTTCTTACAGTGGTGGACTGATTCTCTAAGATGACTCATTTTATTGCCTTGCCAAACTGCCGTCCGGCCAAAGAGACGGCAGAAATCACTGCAATAATGTCTTTCGTATCCATGGCTTTCCCAAAGACATTGTGTCAGACCCAGGGCCCCAATTCATCTCTCAGTTCTGGAAGGAATTCTGCAGTTTGATCGGGTGCCACTGGGCGTCAGCCTCTCCGCCTGAATACCACCCTGAGTTCAATGGACAAACGGAGCGGCTCAACCAGGAACTGGAGACTTGCCTCCGTGGGCCTTGGTATCTCAGAACCCAGTCCTGGGAGCAAGCACCTGACTTGGGTGGAATACGCCCACAATTCTCTTCCCACTGCGGCCACAGGGGCTGACTCCCTTCCAGTGTGTCTTTGGCTACCAACCTCCCTTGTTTCCAGAGATAGAGAAAGAGGTCATCGTCCCGTCTGCCCATGCCATGGTCCGGCGTTGCCACCACATCTGGACAGCTGCTCGTAGGGTCCTCCTGCGTAGTGCGGGATTTGCCACTCCATGTTGTCTCCCGGAAGTTGGCTCCCAGGTTTGTGGGTCCATTCCCTGTGTCCAAAGTGATTAATCCTGTCTCCGTCCGTCTGAGCCTTCCCAGGTCCCTGAGGGTGCATCCTACTTTTCATGTTGGCAAGCTCAAACCGGTTAAAGAGAGTCCCATGGTTCCCGCAGCGATACCTCCTCCACCCCCCCAAATGGTCGACGGTGGTCCAGTCTTCTCAGTTAAGAGACTCTTAGCAGTTCGTAACCGTGGAAGAGGACGCCAGTATCTGGTGGACTGGCAGGGCTATGGCCCGGAAGAATGCTCGTGGGTACGCTCAAGCTTTATTATGGACCCAGCCCTCATCAGAGACTTCCACAACCGTCATCCTCAGGTTCCTGGTCCGTCAGGAGCTGTCCCTAGAGAGGGGGGTACTGTCATGTCCAGGAAACTTTGTTAAGTTTATTTATTCTGTTTTGTCACGTGTCTATGTTGTCTTGTAATTTCCTGTTTTATTTTGGTTCTACTTCCTGTCTGTCTCTTGTCACCAGCTTTACTTTCTCCCTTTGTCTCTTTTCCCACTCCTGGGATTTCCTGTCTCCACCCTGATTGTTTCCACCTGTGCCTCTTACTCGTGTGTGTGTGTGTGTGTGTGTGTATGTGTGTGTGTGTGTGTGTGTATGTGTGTGTGTGTGTGTATGTGTGTGTGTGTGTGTGTGTGTGTGTGTGTGTGTGTGTGTGTGTGTGTGTGTGTGTGTGTATGTATGTATGTATGTATGTATGTATGTGTATATGTATATATATATATATATATATATATATATACATAGTCCGT
>NW_026136966.1:0-14317 GCF_905237075.1 Dicentrarchus labrax
TTATTGCTCTCCATTCTGTAAGCCCACTTCAAACAGCGCCCTGTCTGTGGCTTTCTGCAGTTTATAGGAGAGCCAGGCATTCTGTCCAAGAGTCCCACATCAACAGCCACCACTTTGTAGTGACCAGATAGCCCACATCTGCTGAACGAGGGCACCATCTCAGCCACCAGAGAGCCACCAGTCTGGACTGGGTACAGAACCTGAGGGGGTTGTCGTTCTGATCTTGAATGCATTATTTTCACACTCACATTGCTACTGGCAAGGTGGAGGAGGAGCCTCCATCCTGAGCTTTATTGTGAACTGGAAATCACTTTGATCTGCTCATTATTAGTCAAGAAAGCGCACTGCATGGATGACTCCACTATCAGCACTAGTGACACATATGAGGAGACTGGCACTCCGTTAACGAGAGTCCTCAGTATGTAGGCTGCAATTCTGGTTCCAGTCAGCGTCTCACTGGCTTTCACTGGCAGAATATAGAGACACCTGGTGTGTTGTTTTCTACAATGTAGGCCTCATATGAGCTCCCACTCTCAAAGACAGGTGCGTTATCATTCACATCAGAGATCTGTAAGGTGAGAGTGACGCTGCTGGAGGAGGGGACTCCCTCATCAGAGCAGGTCACTGTGATATTATACTGAGAAGCTCTCTCTGTCCAGTTCCTGTCTGTCACTAAACTATGAAGTCATTTGAAGAAGTTGTAATAGTAAATGGTATGTTGCCATTTATTCTGCAGTTCACTTGACCATTGTTACTTGAATCTGGGTCAAGGACACTGAACATAACTATAACTGTATTTTTGGGGAGAGTCTTCTGGGATTAAAATCAGATTTTGAAAGTATACTGATTACAGGCTTATTATCATTAATATCTATAACATCAACAATAATCTTACTTGAATCAGAAAGACCACCACTGTCTTTAGCCTCAATATCAATTTGGTAATACTTGGCTTTTCAAGATCAACTGCCCCAACTAATGTTACTTCACCGTTTCATTGATTGTAAATATATCCGAACATACTACATCCCATAATTGGTCGATACTGAATAAAGAAACTTCCCCCGTTTTGTTCCTTTACATCTGCATCAGAAGCACTGACTGTTGTTAAGATTGTCCCTTTCTGAGAATTTTCAGCGTTATGGCTGCTTTGTAAACCGACTGCATAAAAACAGGAGCATTGTCGTTTGCATCAAACTGCGGTCACATAAATCATAACTGGCCCTGCCAGACATCTGAGGGTTCTCCTCCATCTACAGCTGTTAACAACAATGATATTTGTTCCTCTTTCTCTCGATCTAACGGCGTGTGTAACACCATTTCTACCTTTTTATTTCCATCTGCATGACTCTGTATTTTCAGTAAAAAATTGTCTGTAGGTTTCAAGGTGTAATTTTTCAGGCCATTTACGCCAATGTCTGCATCAACCGCTCTCTCTAACACAAATTTAAGATCCTGTAACAGCAGATTATTTAATTTCAAAGCGTTTCGTTATTTTTAAAACTCGGGCTGTTGTCGTTGATGTAAATTATCTCTACTGTTATTCTAAAAAGCTGCATTGGGTTTTCTAGAGATAATCTGCAAATAGTAAAGTACAAGGCATTATCGTCCAGCGGGAAAGGAGAAGCTCTCTGTCATTCTCTCTTTCTAAACGGGACTCCTCTGTCTCTACTCAGCTCGATGTATTCTGCACTGTCGCCACGTAAATATGCGGGCTTTACCGGACTTTAGTCTTTTCACATCCAGACCTAAATCCCGTGCTATGTTGCCCACTACAGAACCCTTTGCCATTTCCTCCGGAATAGAGTAGCTGACTTGACCGAGAACCGAACCAAAAGAGAGGATCGAGATGAATAACAGTACTTACCTCTCATTGTTCTATCCACAGTTTACGTTGCGCAAAGAAAGGGTGTTAAAATCCGTTTCACAATACAAATATCTCCATGTGAAAATAAAATACATGAAATGAATCCCATTTAATCCCAATTTTTTGAAGCAGAGTCTATAATCTCAATATGTCCATCTAAACGGCAATCTGTCCGTGAACGGTGCTTTTCCCCCTTTTCTTTCTCTGAAATAACTACATGACATGGGAGGATCTGTTTAAAACCCTGCCTACATCTACAACACATTGACCAACAGCGGCCCATGGAGTTGATACAATGATATTACAAGAAGGAGATAGACCCTAATATCCAGTTTAAATAGATTCAAAGATGCATTATTACTGGAAAAAATAAAACCAATTTAAAATGAATAATAAAAATCATATAATTCACAAATATGATAGGAGTAGTAAGAATAAGTATAGAAAACTATGTTTGATAAACACAACTGAAAGCACATTATTCCAACTGTATAATGAGAGAGAAGAGAGAGAAAAGAAAGTGGAAGTGTGTTAGTGCCTCTGTCCGAGGTGCTGAAATTAAGTTGTCAGCGAGCAGATATACTGTATTTAAACATACAGCTTTGACAGAAACCAAAGGGAAACATTTCTAACCTCTAGAGGAGAGTCTGGTTCATCAGGATGCTCTTTCACTCTGTATCCGCTGCATCGTCCCTGTAGAACTGGGGGTCCATTACATCAGCACATTCTGACTACCAGCTCTGCCGAACTTACGATCACTCTTTCTGGAGTCAGTCGTCCTGCACACCTCGTAATTGTACACGTGTTGGAGAGTCCCTGTCCCCAAAGTGTCTGAGTAACGTGGAGGGTAATATGGAATCACAGGGAGATTTGGGTGATACAGGACGAGACTGTCTCCATCTGTAGATTTTCACTGATATAATAACCACTAAACACGTGATGAAGAGGAAGGAAAACTACAGCCAAAGCCAACACTAAGTAAAACGTCAGGTTGTCATTGTACTCCTTGTCGTGTGTAAAGTCAGTGAACTCGACAGCACTTCAGGAAGCTGTCCGCCACCGCCACGTTAGCAATGACTGTAGCTGAACGAGAGGGCTGCCCGTTGTCTCCATATAACAGTCAGTCTTTGTTTCTTAGCATCTTTATCAGTGACTTGGCGGATAGTTCTTATTTCTCCATTCTGTAAGCCCACTTCAAACAGCGCCCTGTCTGTGGCTTACTGCAGTTTATAGGAGAGCCAGGCATTCTGTCCCAGAGTCCACATCAACGAAGCAGCCACCACTTTAGTGACCAGATAGCCCACATCTGCTGAACGAGGCACAATCTCAGCCACCAGCAAGCCACCAGTCTGGACTGGGTACAGAACCTGAGGAGGGTTGTCGTTCTGGTCCTGGATCGTATTTTCACACTCATTGCTACTGAGTGGAGAGGGAGCCTCCATCCTGAGCTTTAACGGAACTGGAAATCTTTGATCTGCTCGTAGTCAAAGAGCGCACTGCATGGATGACTCCCCTATCAGCACTAACGGACACATATGAGGAGACTGGCACTCCGTTAACAGAGGAGTCCTCCAGTATGTAAGTCTTTCTGTGAGGCATTCTGGTTCCAGTACGTCTCTGGCTTTTACTGTGAATATAGAGACCTGGTGTGTTGTTTTCTACAATGTAGGCCTCATATGACCTCACCTCTCAAAAACAGGCACGTTGTCGTTCCCGTCGGAGTCTGTAAGGTGAGTGACGCTGCTGGAAGGGAGGGCACTCCTCATCAGAGCAGGTCACTGTGATATTATACTCAGAGGCTCTCTCTCTGCCTAAATCACTGTCGGTCACTAAACTATAGAAATTATTTGTGGATGTTTTCAAGGTGAATATGGTATGTTTTCGTTGCTAAAACATTTCACTTTTCATTCTCTCCGGAGTGTCCTTGTCCTCTATGTTTATCATTGTAACGACAGTATTAAGTTTGGCATCCTCTGATATTACAGTTGACTTTGACATTATATTTATTTCAGGATTGTTGTCATTTATTATCCTGTACCTCGACAATTCAATTTACAAGAATCTGTGAGTCCCCTTCGTGCCCCTTGCACGTACATTTATTTGGTAATTCCGGGACTCTTCAAAATCAACATTTCCAATCAGAGTAACTTCCCCGTTTTCCCCATTTACCTCAAACACTTTCCTAACATCATCTAATGTATTCGTGATTGAATAAGTTATTTTACCGTGCGAGCCTTGATCTGCATCTGAGGCTGTAACAGTGGCAACAACTGTTCCTTTAGGTGAATTCTCAGTAACTGTAGCCTTGTATGTTTGCTGTGTAGAAAGCAGGGGGCATTATCATTAGCGATCCAAAACTGTGATGGTAATCAGCATCGTTCCTGACATCTGCGGCTCTCCTCCATCTACAGCCGTTAACACGAGAGATATCTGCTCTTGTTTCTCTCTGTCTAAAGGCTTCTGCAGCACCATCTCAACGTTTTTATTCCCATCAGGGTTATTGTGCAGTTTCAAAGCGAAATTATCTGTTGGTTTTAATTCATAATTTTTAAGATCGTTGATTCCGACATCAAGATCCACAGCCCTTTTTAACACAAATTTAGCCCCGATCGCCACTGACTCACTTATTTTGAATTTCATCTCACTTTTTTCAAAAGTTGGTGCATTATCATTAATATCAGTGATCTGGACTGTAACGCTGTAAAACTCCATCGGATTCTCTAAAATAATCTGAAAATGTAAAGCGCAAGGCGTCGTCTGTCTGCAGAGCGCCTCTCTGTCGATTCTCTCTTTAACAAGGAGGACTCCTCTTTCTCTGTTCAGCTCGTGTACTCGTCGCTGTCTCGGGTATAGATCCGCGCTTTACCAGATGCTAGACGTTTGGTTTGCAAACCTAAATCATGTGCGATATTGCCCACTAAAGACCCTTTGGACATTTCCTCCGGTATTGTGTAACTGACCTGTCCAATTACCCGAGCCACGGAAGGAGACAGATGAACAACAGTGCTCGTCCTTTCATTGTTCTATTCGAATAGTTTACCAACAAGGTTTCCACAGTCCGACTATATATCCCAAGATAGTCGAACCCAGTGCAGTGTCGAACGTCAATTTCGAGCCTATATAATCCACACAACGGAAAAGAAAGTCTCGGATGACGTGGTTCTTCTCAGATATTCAACACACCCCGACTGTCCTTCTTTTCTTCTCTTCTTTCTTATTATGTCTAGTTACATGGGAGGGCTGCTATAACCCTCCTGCCAGCCGTCGACACTCTGGTCAACAGCGGCCCTAAGAGTTCAATGAAAAACGCAGAAATAGAACATTTAAATAGGGACATGGAGAGGAAAACGATTGGTCTAGAAAATTCGCTGTCCGCGGTGCTGAAATAATTCAAGTTTTATTAACTTTTGTATTTACATGCAATGTGCTCAATCCAGTCCAGTATATAATAAAAATATTAAATACCGAAACTGTCTGTCTGATGTTCAGTCAAATACCAACACCATGTCTCACTTCAAAGCGAAAAAGACTCCAAGCAAGACTGCCAATAAAGGACAAGTCAAACACATTTAAAATACAAATGTTATACAACAGAGCAGAAGGAGACAAACTTTGATGCGAAATTAAAGTGTTTTAAAATGTCCGTATCTACCTATTTCCCATTGAAAGTCATGGAAAGTGTACTATACAGTCTGTATCAAAATGAGGTTAAATCAGTGTAACCCCCAAGTGAGTTCTCAGTCCACAACACACAATGCATCCCAGTCAAAATAACGTGGGTGTGAAATAATAGAACAGACTATCACTGCTCAAGAATGTAGATAATAGGATGCTGTCCATGGTACTGAAAATGGAGAAGGATGTCCAACAGTTTCCGATCTATGAAACTAAACACTGAAAGAGAAATTAAGGCATGGAGAAGAAGCTACATTGTTTAACTAACCTCTAAAGGAGGAGTCTGGTTCATCCAGGATGCTCTTTTCACTCTGTATCCGCTGCATCGTCCCTGTAGAACTGGGGTCCATTATCAGCACGTTCTGACTACCAGCTATACCGAACTTACAGTCACTTTTTCTGAGTCAGTCGTCCTGCACACCTCGTAATTGTCCACGTGTTGGAGAGTCCCTGTCCCCAAAGTGTCTGAGCGTGGAGGATAATATGGAATCACAGGGAGATTGGAGTGATACAGGACGCGGGACTGTCTCCATCTGTAGACTTTCACTGATATAATAACCACTAAACACGTGATGAAGAGGAAGGAAACTACAGCCAAAGCCAACACTAAGTAAAAAGTCAGGTTGTCATTGTACTCCTTGTCGTGTGTAAGTCGATCAGTGAACTCCGACAGCACTTCAGGGAAGCTGTCTTATACCGCCACGTTAACAATGACTGTAGCTGAACAGAGGGGCTGCCCGTTGTCCTCCACTATAACAGTCAGTCTTTGTTTCACAGCAGTTTATCCAGTGACTTGGCGGATAGTTCTTATTTCTCCATTCTGTAAGCCCACTTCAAACAGCGCCCTGTCTGTGGCTTTCTGCAGTTTATAGGAGAGCCAGGCATTCTGTCCAGAGTCAACATCAACAGCCACCACTTTAGTGACCAGATAGCCCACATCTGCTGAACGAGGCACCATCTCAGCCACCAGAGAGACACCAGTCTGGACTGGGTACAGAACCTGAGGGGGTTGTCGTTCCTGGTCCTGGATCATTATTTTCACACTCACATTGCTACTGAGTGGAGGAGCCTCCATCCTGAGCGTGACGCGGAACTGGAAATCTTTGATCTGCTGCGTAGTCCAAAGAGCGCAGTGCATCGATGACTCCACTATCAGCACTAACGGACACATATGAGGAGACTGGTACTCCGCTAACAGAGGAGTCCTCAGTATGTAAGAAACACGGGCATTCTGGTTCCAGTCAGCGTCTCTGGCTTTCACTGTGAATATAGAGAGACCCGGTGTGTTGTTTTCTACAATGTAGGCCTCATATGAGCTCCTCTCAAGAACAGGCGCGTTATCATTCACATCAGAGATCTGTAAGGTGAGTGACGCTGCTGGAGAGGGAGGGCACGCCCTCATCAGAGCAGGTCACCGTAATATTATAATCAGTGGCTCTCTCTCTATCCAGATCACTGTCTGTTACTAAACTATAGAAATTATTGGTTGATGTTTTTAAAAGGAATGGTATGTTTTCGCTGATAAAACATTTCACATACCATTTTCTCCTGAATCCAGGTCCTCGACATTTATCATTGTAACGACAGTATTGAGTTTGGCATCCTCTGATATAACAGTTGACTTTGACATTATGTTAATTTCGGGCTTGTTGTCATTTAGATCTTTCACATCAACAATTAATTTACATGAATCTGTGAGTCCTCCGTCGTCAATAGCACGTAGATTAATTTGAAAATGTCTTGATTTTCGAAGTCAATATTTCCAATTACAGTAACTTCGCCGCTTTCCTGATTTACCTCAAATATTTTCCTGACATTTCCTAATGTATTCGTGATTGAATATGTTATTTTACCGTGCGAGCCTTGATCCGCATCTGAGGCTGTAACAGTGGCAACAACTGTTCCTTTAGGTGAATTCTCAGTAACTGTAGCCTTGTATGTTTGCTGTGTAAAAACGGGGGGCATTATCATTAACGTCTAAAACTGTGATGATAATCAGCATCGTTCCTGACATCTACGGCTCTCCTCCATCTACAGCCGTTAACACAAGAGATATCTGCTCATGTTTCTCTCTGTCTAAAAGGCTTCTGCAGCACCATCTCAACTTTTTTATTCCCATCAGCGTTATTGTGCAGTTTCAGAGCGAAATATCTGTTGGTTTTAATTCATAGCTTTGAACACCATTAATTCCAACATCGAGATCCTCAGCTCTTTCCAGCACAAATTTTGCCCCGGTGACCCCTTTGACTCACTAATTTTAAATGCAATTTCAGTTTTGTCAAAGGTTGGTGCATTATCATTAATATCAGTGATCTGGACTGCTTAAGCGGGTAAAATTCCATCGGATTCTCTAAAATAATCTGAAAATGTAAAGCGCAAAGCACCGTCTCTGTACAGAGCACCTCTCTGTCGATTCTCTCTTTGGCGAGGAGGACTCCTCTTTCTCTGTTCAGCTCGATGTACTTTCGTCGCTGGTCTTAGTATGAATTTTAGCTTTTCCCGACATCAAGCGTTTTATTTCTAAACCTAAATCTTGTCCTATATTTCCCACTAAAGAGCCTTTCGCCATTTCTTCGGGGAATAGAGTAGGTGACCTGTCCGACCACGGCGCCGAGGAAAGGAGAGAGATAAACAACAGTACTTGCCGATTCATTGTTCTATCCGATTTTTCCCCAGTAAAAAAATCCCCACGGTCTGATTATACTCCAGAAAAAAACATATAACTCTTAAATTCCAGTGCCAAATCACAAGGTAACATCACTTTCAAAGCCCACTCATTGGAAGCAAATGTCCTGCAAGTCGAAATGTCTCATCTTCTTTATAAAAATGTTCCACACCCAGACTTATCCGTTCTTTGCCCGTCGTGTTCTCTCTGTATTGTCGATGTTACATGGGAGGGTGCTGCTTCATCCCTGCACTCAGTCATCAACACTCTGGTCAGCAACGGCCCTATGAGTCCATAGTATAAAACTTGCAGAACACCAACTCAAATTAAACTCCGGAGAGCTTAGTGTAATCCATCTGGATATTTAGTTACAACACATCTAATAAATATATTGGACTTTCCAAACTAATACAGGAGGAAAACATGATTGATATTCATATTATTTACTGTCTTCGTCATTAAAATAATATAATTGAAGATAACAGATACACAATCAAAGTTTTTATGTTTATCAGACCTTACAGATCCTATCGGGGATTGCGATGGATATAAAATCCATTTAAGACAGGAAAGGGATATAGCTCTGAAACGGTTTCTCTCTACATGATGACTATGAAAAATAATGAGAAGAACAGAGACCAATATTAAAACTGTGGAAACGGCAGCTGACAAACAGGATGCGAGTGGCTGTAGTATTTATGTCGCTGTCCGCAGTTCACAAATTGTATCTACTCAAAGCTCTCCACTGCAGGAGCTGTTCGAAGAACACGATTCTGTATTGCGCTAAAATATCTGAAAAACCATTGTGAAACATTACTATTAAAAATAAATGGATTAGATTTATTGTCCCAGAGGAAGATTTATTTTCCCCAGCCAGCACAACACAGCAGAACTTGGTCCTTCGTCTACTTCCATTATCACTACAACTACTTCTACCACACTCATTAATTATTAATATCAAAACAACTCGTGGTGTCTTTCAATATAGGTTTAGGTTAAAATGCATTCGAAGTCCCTTTGGAGAATAAACATAGCTGAAAAAGTGACAGTATATAGAAATAGGGCCGGGAAACTGGTCCCCTAAACGAAAAGTATACCCAAAATGCCATGCTCCCCTTTTGTTAGTTAAAAAATAATTGTGTGTCATTAAAGACGTTTTAAATAATCAAGCATACACTGAAATGGTATTGAAGTCGTCTAACCTCTAGAGGAGAGTCTGGTTCATCCAGGATGCTCTTTTCACTCTGCTTATCCGCTGCATGCGTCCCTGTTGAACTAGGGTCCATTATCAGCACGTTCTGACTACCAGCTCTGCCGAACTTACAGTCACTCTTTCTGGAGTCAGTCGTCACTGCACACCTCGTAATTGTACACGTGTTGGAGAGTCCCTGTCCCCAAAGTGTCTGAGTAACGTGGAGGATAATATGGAATCACAGGGAGATTGGGTGATACAGGACGCGAGACTGTCTCCATCTGTAGATTTTTCACTGATATAATAACCACTAAACACGTGATGAAGAGAAAGGAAAACTACAGCCTAAGCCAACACTAAGTAAAAAGTCAGGTTGTCATTGTACTCGCTTGTCATTGTGTAAAGTCAGTGAACTCCGACAGCACTTCAGGGAAGCTGTCGCCCAACCGCCACACGTTAACAATAATTGTAGCTGAACGAGAGGGCTGCCCGTTGTCCTCCGCTATAACAGTCAGTCTTTGTTTCACAGCATCTTTATCAGTGACTTGGCGGATAGTTCTTATTTCTCCATTCTGTAAGCCCACTTCAAACAGCGCCCTGTCTGTGGCTTTCTGCAGTTTATAGAAGAGCCAGGCATTCTGTCCAGAGTCCACATCAACAGCCACCACTTTAGTGACCAGATAGCCCCCATCTGCTGAACGAGGCACCATCTCAGCCACCAGAGAGCCACCAGTCTGGACTGGGTACAGAACCTGAGGGGGTTGTCGTTCTGGTCCTGGATCATTATTTTCACACTCACATTGCTACTGAGTGGAGGGGAGCCTCCATCCTGAGCTTTGACGCGGAACTGGAAATCTTTGATCTGCTCATAGTCAAAGAGCGCACTGCATGGATGACTCCACTACCAGCACTAACAAATACATATGAGGAGACTGGCACTCCGTTAACAGAGGGAGTCCTCCAGTATGTAAGAAAGACGGGCATTCTGGTTCCAGTCAGCGTCTCACAAGCTTTCACAGTGAATATTGAGAGACCTGGTGTGTTGTTTCTACAATGTAGGCCTCATATGAGCTCCTCTCAAAAACAGGCGCGTTATCATTTACATCAGAGATCTGTAAGGTGAGAGTGACGCTGCTGGAGAGGGAGGGTACTCCCTCATCAGAGCAGGTCACTGTGATGATATACTCAGAGGCTCTCTCTCTGTCTAAATCACTGTCTGTCACTAAACTATAGAAATTATTTGTGGATGATTTTTAAAATGAATGGCACGTTTTCGCTTATAAAACATTGCACTTTTCCATTTTCTCCAGTGTCCTTGTCCTCTATGTTTATCATTGTAACGACAGTATTGAGTTTGGCATCCTCTGATATAACAGTTGACTTCGACATTATGTTAATTTCAGGATTGTTGTCATTTACATCTTGTACATCAACAATCAATTTACAGGAATCTCTGTGAGTCCTCCCTCATCACTAGCGAGTAAATTTATCTGAAAATTTCGCGACTTCTCAAAATCAATATTGCCAATAAATAACTTCTCCGTTTTCCCTGTTTATCTTAAATACTTTCCTGACATCATCAAATGTATTCGTGATTGAATATGTTATTTACCGTTAGAGCCTTGATCCGCATCTGAGGCTGTAACAGTGGCAACAACTGTTCCTTTAAGGTGAATTCTCGGTAACTGTAGCCTTGTATGTTTGCTGTGTAAAAACGGGGGCATTATCATTAGCGTCTTAAAACTGTGATGATAATCAGCATCGTTCCCTGACATCTGCGGCTCTCCTCCATCTACAGCCGTTAACACAAGAGATATCTGCTCTTGTTTTCTCTCTGTCTAAAGGCTTCTGCAGCACCATCTCAACGTTTTTATTCCCATCAGCGTTATTGTGCAGTTTCAGAGCGAAATTATCTGTTGGTTTTAATTCGTACCTTTGAAGATCATTCATGCCGACATCAAGATCCTCAGCTCTTTGTAGGACAAATTTTGTTCCTGTGATCGCTGACTCACTTATTTTAAATTTAATTTCCCCTTCTTCAAAGGTTGGTGCATTATCATTAATATCAGTGATCTGGACTGTAACGCTGTAAAATTCCATCAGGATTCTCTAAAATAATCTGAAAATGTAAAGCGCAAGGCGTCGTCTGTCTACAGAGCGCCTCTCTGTCGATTCTCTCTTTAACAAGGAGGACTCCTCTTTCTCTGTTCAGCTCGATGCACTCGTCGCTGTCTCGGGTATAAATTCGAGCTTTACCAGAAGTCAAACGTTTGGTTTCTAAACCTAAATCTTGTGCTATATTACCTACTAAGAGACCCTTTCGACATTTCCTCCGGTATTGTGTAGCTGACCTGTCCAATTACCGAGCCAGGGGAAAGGAGACAGATAAACAACAGCGCTTGTCCTTTCATTGTTTCTATCCGAAAGTAGTTTGCAACAAGGTTCCACAGTCCAGCTATATATCCCAGAAAGTCAAATCCAGTGCAGTGTCGAACATCAATTTCTAGGGTATATAATCCAAACAGCGTAAAGAAATGTGTCGGAGGTCGTGGCTGTTATCAGATATTCGACAAACCCCGAATGTCTGTTGTTCCCCGTCGTGCTCTCTCTTCATTATGTTGATGTTACATGGGAGGTGCTGCTACAACCCTACTCTGAGCCGTGCACACTCTGGTCAACAGCGGCCCTAAGAGTTCATAATACACAACTGCAGACAACCAAAATGGGAAATAATCTGTCCAGAAGACTCACTGTTAGGAAAGTATAACTGGAAATAGAGTAATAAAGCCGTGTAAGTGACATTATCTTCTGCACAAACGGCGAGTCTTCCCTTTTGTTTCAAGATTCTTGAGCCATAACAGTGTGTAGATTGAAACACAAATAACATCTGACTGGTATAAGAAGATACAATGCATATGCTTTTGGAAAGGAAAAGTAAAAATTCTTCAAAAGATTAAACGAATATAAAATTGAAATAGGGACACGGAGAGTAAAACGATTAGTCTAAGAATATTCGCTGTCCGCAGTGCTGAAATAATTTAAGTTTTATTAACGTCCAATGCTCAATCAGTCCGAGTATATAATAAAAATATTAAATACCGAAACTGTCTGTCTGATGTTCAGTCCAAATACCAACACCATGTCTCACTTCAAAGCGATAAAGACTCAAACAAGACTGCCAATAAAGGACAAGTCAAACACATTTTAAAATACAAATGTTATACAATAGAGCAGAAGGAGAGAAACTTTGATACAAATTCAAGTGTTTAAAATGTCTGTATCTAAGTATGTGCCATTAAAAGTCATAAAAATATATATAGTCTGTATAAAAACGAGGTTAAATCAGTGCAACCCCCAAGTGAGTTCTCAGTCCACAACACACAATGCATCCCAGTCAAAATAACGTGGGTGTGAAATAATAGAACAGACGATCACTGCTCAAGAATATAGATAATAGGATGCTGTCTTTGGCACTGAAAATGGAGGAAGGATGTCCAACAGTTTCCACGATCTATAAAAACTAAACACTGAAGAGAAATTAAAGCATGGAGAAAAAGCTACATTATTTAACCAACCTCTAGAGGAGAGTCTGGTTCATCCAGGATGCTCTTTTCACTCTGTATCCGCTGCATCGTCCCTGTAGAACTGGGGTCCATTATCAGCACGTTCTGACTACCAGCTCTGCCGAACTTACAGTCACTTTTTCTCTGGAGTCAGTCGTCCTGCACACCTCGTAATTGTACACGTGTTGGAGAGTCCCTGTCCCCGAAGTGTCTGAGTAACGTGGAGGATAATATGGAATCACAGGGAGATTGGAGTGATACAGGACGCGAGACTGTCTCCATCTGTAGATTTTCACTGATATAATAACCACTAAACACGTGATGAAGAGGAAGGAAACTACAGCCAAAGCCAACACTAAGTAAAAGTCAAGTTTGTCATTGTACTCCCTTGTCGTGTGTAAAGTCAGTGAACTCCGACAGCACTTCAGGGAAGCTGTCCGCCACCGCCACGTTAACAATGACTGTAGCTGATCGAGAGGGCTGCCCAGTTGTCCTCCACTATAACAGTCAGTCTTTGTTTCACAGCATCTTTATCAGTGATGACTTGGCGGATAGTTCTTATTTCTCCATTCTGTAAGCCCACTTCAAACAGCGCCCTGTCTGTGGCTTTCTGCAGTTATAGGAGAGCCAAGGCATTCTGTCCAGAGTCCACATCAACAGCCACCACTTTAGTGACCAGATAGCCCACATCTGCTGAGCGAGGCACCATCTCAGCCCGCAGAGAGCCACCAGTCTGGACTGGGTACAGAACCTGAGAAGGGGGTTGTCGTTCTGGTCCTGGATCATTATTTTCACACTCACATTGCTACTGAGTGGAGGGGAGCCTCCATCCTGAGCTTTGACGAGGAAACTGGAAATCTTTGATCTGCTCGTAGTCTAAAGAGCGCACTGCATGGATGACTCCACTATCAGCACTAACGGACACATGTAAAGGGAGACTGGCACTCCGTTTACAGGAGGAATACTCCAGTATCAGCCCGCGAAATACGGGCTGTCTGGCTCCAGTCAGCGTCTCTGGCTTTCACGTGAATATAGAGAGACCTGGTGTGTTGTTTCTACAATGTGTAGGCCTCATATGAGCTCCCTCTCAAAAACAGGCGCGTTATCATTCACGTCAGAGATCTGTAAGATCTGAGTGACACTGCTGAGAGGGAGGGTACTCCCTCATCAGAGCAAGTCACTGTGATGTCTCCTCAGAGGCTTTCTCTCTCTGTCTAAATCACTGTAGGTTATGACGGTAAAGAAATTATTTGTTGTTGATTTAATAGCAAACGGAATATTTTCGTTTAAAACACATGACTTTGCCGTTATTGTGTGAATCCAGATCCTTGAATATTGCGCATTGTTACAACCGT
>NW_026136967.1:0-15245 GCF_905237075.1 Dicentrarchus labrax
AAAGTGCAGACAGGTTGATATTTATGAGCTAAAATCTCCTTCAGATTTAATGACATTAAAACTAATAAAATATTAAAATAGAAGTAGAAATTCTGATTGTGCCTTGCTCTGGCCCATATCGTCTTCCTCTCTAGCACGCTAGCTAGTGCTAACACACATAAGCACATTAACAAGCGCTAATCTCTAGCTTTGGTTAATATATTAAACTGTATAATGCTCCTGAAGGAGTGCTAATGTAAATTAAGGAACAGCTCATAGCAGGGTAACATAATTAAGGAGCTAGCATATTAATACCTTCTAATTATCTTTAGCCAGCGAGCTAGCACCAGCTTATTAATGCCTTGTCCTCCTCTGTAGCTAGCTGTGTGTGTGTGTGTGTGTGTGTGTGTGTCTGTGTGTGTGTGCTTTGGTTGTCGTGGCAACCAGAGGAGACCACAGCACTTGAGTCTCCTCAGAGAGACAGAAACATTTGAAATGAATCCCCTCGAACCATTGGCCAGGAACGACTGAAATGAAATCCGAAAGAGCGTCAGCATGGTCATCTTGTTGGCTATAGGACTGCAGTGGTTAAAGTTGGATAAAGCAGCGTTGCTCTGTGTATATCTACCAGCTCTAACGACTCTGTTTGCACTCAGGTTGGATTGATGTTAGACAGAAAACTGTAAGTGTTGTAAATTCCCCTATTATTACTGTTATTGTGCAGGAACTGTTCAATGCTGAATTTAGTGTTTGTACATCAGGCACCTCGTTGGGCAGCTAAGGGGTCCTTGTTCATGTTACATTGATGCCTGTCTGCGTTTGTGATGAAGGTGGCTTATAATTAGTTCTTTGATATGCAAATGAAGCAGTGAATTCCAGCACTAATATAATCTAGCGGTACTTGTGTAGCAGTGTTTGTTTGCTGTTTAATGTGCTAACTGACTGGAGACTGAGTTCAAGTTAACATGTGCTCATTAAACTAGCGCACCTTCTCATGTATATTGTGTTTGTTCATCGCAGATATCAGAACAGTACAGGAGTCAATCAGACCAATGTAAAGCCTCAAACAGTGCAGACAATAGAGTCAGACTGTAAGCAGTAAACCAGAAACACCGAGCTGTGTGTAATGTGGTGCTTCATCATTAAAGCCACGTTAACTGTTCTACTGTGTCCGGCCTCGCTGTCTAATCATATCAATATTCATATTTCTTGTTACATGACAGACAAATGTATTTATCAAAATAATAATCATAAAAACAATCCCTGTGGTTTGTCCACACATCCTGTTGAAGCTGTTAGTGGGGATCTGATGAGCCTCCAGCTTAATGCTGACAGCCTTAAGACTTTAGAATAACTGGACAGATGCAGGTTCCCCCTTGTTCAGAAGAAATCAGGAAATCAATGTGAGCTGAACTTTAGTGAGCTGAACCGCTTTACAGTTCACTCATGGGTTCACAATTATCCTGATAACAGACATTCACTTTGATACTCGTCTGTACTCTGTGGCTTCTTCTCTGTGAGTTTGTATAGATGGAGCCACTGGTGGAGCTGCAGAGGTTCAGAGCTGAAGTCACTACGTCTTTATTGAAGCAGCAGCACGTTGTCATTAATATTAATGAGAGCTCTTTTTACCTCTTTGTATTTTACAGTTTGCAACCTGCATCCTGTTGGGTTCAGGTGTTTGGAGTTTCCATTTTCTAAACTTGTACATTGTAAACCTTCTTCAGCTCTGAACAGATTATTAAACACTGAATGATTTCAAGCAGGAACATTGTCTTCTAAACTCACATCTTTTATTCTATCCATCTATCTATCTATCTATCTATCTCTTTATTCAGATTAAAGGGCTCAGGATGGAGTGGCTGCTGGTTGTCAGAGATCAGCTGTTCTTCTCTGGTCTCAGCTCTGAAGTCCAACCCCTCCCATCTGAGAGAGCTGGACCTGAGTAACAACAACAACCTGCAGGATTCAGGAGTGAAGCTGCTGTGTGGTTTTCTGGAGAGTCCACACTGTAGACTGGAGACTCTGAGGTCAGACACCATGTTTTCTTTCTGTGCTGAGATGAATGTGATGTTAAGTTGTGCTGACAGTAAAGTGCAGACAGGTTGATATTTATGAGCTAAAATCTCCTTCAGATTTAATGACATTAAAACTAATAAAATATTAAAATAGAAGTAGAAATTCTGATTGTGCCTTGCTCTGGCCCATATCGTCTTCCTCTCTAGCACGCTAGCTAGTGCTAACACACATAAGCACATTAACAAGCGCTAATCTCTAGCTTTGGTTAATATATTAAACTGTATAATGCTCCTGAAGGAGTGCTAATGTAAATTAAGGAACAGCTCATAGCAGGGTAACATAATTAAGGAGCTAGCATATTAATACCTTCTAATTATCTTTAGCCAGCGAGCTAGCACCAGCTTATTAATGCCTTGTCCTCCTCTGTAGCTAGCTATGTGTGTGTGTGTGTGTGTGTGTGTGTGTGTGTGTGTGTGTGTGTGTGTGTGTGTGTGCTTTGGTTGTCGTGGCAACCAGAGGAGACCACAGCACTTGAGTCTCCTCAGAGAGACAGAAACATTTGAAATGAATCCCCTCGAACCATTGGCCAGGAACGACCGAAATGAAATCCGAAAAGAGCGTCAGCATGGTCATCTTGTTGGCTATAGGACTGCAGTGGTTAAAGTTGGATAAAGCAGCGTTGCTCTGTGTATATCTACCAGCTCTAACGACTCTGTTTGCACTCAGGTTGGATTGATGTTAGACAGAAAACTGTAAGTGTTGTAAATTCCCTATTATTACTGTTATTGTGCAGGAACTGTTCAATGCTGAATTTAGTGTTTGTACATCAGGCACCTCGTTGGGCAGCTAAGGGGTCCTTGTTCATGTTACATTGATGCCTGTCTGCGTTTGTGATGAAGGTGGCTTATAATTAGTTCTTTGATATGCAAATGAAGCAGTGAATTCCAGCACTAATATAATCTAGCGGTACTTGTGTAGCAGTGTTTGTTTGCTGTTTAATGTGCTAACTGACTGGAGACTGAGTTCAAGTTAACATGTGCTCATTAAACTAGCGCACCTTCTCATGTATATTGTGTTTGTTCATCGCAGATATCAGAACAGTACAGGAGTCAATCAGACCAATGTAAAGCCTCAAACAGTGCAGACAATAGAGTCAGACTGTAAGCAGTAAACCAGAAACACCGAGCTGTGTGTAATGTGGTGCTTCATCATTAAAGCCACGTTAACTGTTCTACTGTGTCCGGCCTCGCTGTCTAATCATATCAATATTCATATTTCTTGTTACATGACAGACAAATGTATATCAAAATAATAATCATAAAAACAATCCCTGTGGTTTGTCCACACATCCTGTTGAAGCTGTTAGTGGGGATCTGATGAGCCTCCAGCTTAATGCTGACAGCCTTAAGACTTTAGAATAACTGGACAGATGCAGGTTCCCCCTTGTTCAGAAGAAATCAGGAAATCAATGTGAGCTGAACTTTAGTGAGCTGAACCGCTTTTACAGTTCACTCATGGGTTCACAATTATCCTGATAACAGACATTCACTTTGATACTCGTCTGTACTCTGTGGCTTCTTCTCTGTGAGTTTGTATAGATGGAGCCACTGGTGGAGCTGCAGAGGTTCAGAGCTGAAGTCACTACGTCTTTATTGAAGCAGCAGCACGTTGTCATTAATATTAATGAGAGCTCTTTTTACCTCTTTGTATTTTACAGTTTGCAACCTGCATCCTGTTGGGTTCAGGTGTTTGGAGTTTCCATTTTCTAAACTTGTACATTGTAAACCTTCTTCAGCTCTGAACAGATTATTAAACACTGAATGATTTCAAGCAGGAACATTGTCTTCTAAACTCACATCTTTTATTCTTTATTCAGATTGTGGAGCTGCAGTTTGTCAGAGATCAGCTGTTCTTCTCTGGTCTCAGCTCTGAAGTCCAACCCCTCCCATCTGAGAGAGCTGGAGCTGAGTCACAACTACCTGCAGGAATCAGATGTGAAGCTGCTGTCTGATCTTGTGGAGAGTCCACACTATAGACTGGAGACTCTGAGGTCAGACACCATTTTTTATTTCTGTGCTGAGATTGATTTTCTCTTTTTCCAACATCTTATTTTAACAAACACGCACACACATAACAGACATAAAGTACCCAGTACCATTATACAAAATAACAGCAAGACAGACAAGGGAACAATGTCCAAAGTCTCCAAAGGCAGCAGTGTTAGAAACTTCTGCCAATAAAGAGTAAAGGGGTGAGAGAAAAAATATATATGCAAACAAAGAATGTGGGTTGGGAGTACCAGAATATTAGTCAGTATGCAGAATATGGCAGAATTCACACAGATACTGACACAGCAGAGTAACAGCAACAGAGCTCTTGGGTCAAACAGTTAGGTCTCATCCAGCATTGTCAAATAAGGTTTTCATATGTTCATGAAATCATTTTGTGAGTTTCCTTTGCTAAAATGAATCTGTTGCATTATAAACCTTTCCATTGAGCCACCACCTAAAGCACGGGGACAATGGAGACTTCCAACTGAATAATATTGTTTATGCTGCAACCACGCCTGCTTTGAGATCCCACTTTTGATGGGAGACAATGGGCCTTGTCCTATCAGAGCAACCAAATATTGCCTAATTACATATTGTTTAGACCAGTGGTTCTCAACCGGTGGGGCGCGAGTAGGCTACAGGATGGGAGGAAAAAAAATCTGATGTTATTGGAGACTTTTGTGGTGTTTGGAGACTGACGTGAAAAGCACGTATCACTCTGCAGTTACTGTGCTCAACGAGCAGCGGGTGCTGCCGTGAGCCCCTCCCCGGTCCAAAGCACTCACAGGCGGTCAGTCTCTGTAGCCCCGTGCGGCAGTCCCAGCCTGCAGTCAGAGCAGAGAGGAGACACACACACCGCTCCGCGTCCAGGCTGCAAATGAATCGCGCATGCGCATGGCCGCCACCGTTCCCGCCCTGGCTCACAGAGCGGGGTTTAAACAGTTTAAATGTAAATGTTTCTTCACTCACTCTGCACTCTCACACAAAAAGTACAACACTGCGCGTAGCTCCATTCACTCTAGTCTAGTCTCTTGCCAAGTTCGCTTGTGCCAGCTCTCTCTACTCTATCTCTTATCAATCTCGATATCTATTTACCTATACTTCAAAACCCAGTCTTTTTAAAGACTAATCCCACAAACAGTCTTTTTAAAGATTATCCCCATCTCAGTTATTTTTGTTTTTATGTTTATTTTTTTAACTGCTAGGCAGTGCACTTAGCTAACTACCCCTCTGCCTTTTTCACAGTGTTGCAACACACACTCACTCACTGACAAAGGACTGCAATCATTAAGTCTTAAAATAAAATCTGCATTGCCTGTAAAATCGTTATTTTGTTTGTTATTCATTTTGTTTTGTTTGTATTAAAGATCGTGCCTAAGTCCCAACTGATTAGCCCCCGATACTAGTCTCTCAACATAGCCACACACACGCACACATCGGTACATCATAGCCTACACTTTATTGAAAACACAACTAATCCAAATTATTTCAAAACCAACAAAAATGGAGAGATTTCTAGTGAGGACCAACAAGGCAACCGATGCACCACCAGCTGCAAAAAAACTTTGACGGTACGATGAAGCATACCTGCAGTTTGGGTTTACAGTCACGGCCGATCTGAGACCGCAGTGTGTTGTGTGTGCCGAGGTGCTGGCAAATGACAGCATGAAGCCCTGCAAACTAAAAAGGCACCTCGAAACAAAGCATGCTGGCATTAAGGATAAACCAGCTGAATATTTTAAAAGAAAGCTTGATGGCCTCCATTAGCAACAGGCAACCATTTCAGTGCACAGCACTGTGTCTAAACAGTGTTTGGAGGCATCGTATGTAGTGGCCAAAAGAATAGCCAAACTGGGTAAACCGCATACAATTGCCGAGACTCTCATTTTGCCGGCTGCGCAAGACATGTGCAGAATAATGATAGGAGATAGTGCAGCAGCCAAACTCGGTGCAGTACCACTGTCCAATGACACAGTCGCTAGGAGAATTTCAGACATGTCTAATGATATCAGAGAGCAACTGATGTCATTCATACATTGTAACGCCGGGCACGTCTGTGTGAAAGAGCGTCTGCAGCCCGGACATCGAGCTCGTCGCCGTCGGACTTCGTCCATGTTATCTGCCACGGGAACTTTCCAGTGTTATCACCATCACCGTCTATGTTCTTCACAGTGGTCTTCATCATCACCATCACTGTTTACATTTATGATGTCTTATTTATTCTCCTGTACAGCACTTTGGTCAATTTTGGTTGTTTTTAAAGTGCTTAACAAATAAAGTTGGATTGGATTGGATTGGATTCATAAAAAAGAGTTCTTACTACGCGCTGCAGCTGGACGAATCCACTGATATTGCTGGGCAGGCACAGCTCCTCACCTATGTCAGGTATCTGCGGGACAAGACGATTGAGGAGGATGTCCTGTTTTGCCGGCCTCTTCAGTCGCACACTACAGGAGAAGCCATCTTCAATGTCCTTGATGTTTTTATCCTTGAAAATGGTTTGGCTTGGGACCGATGCGTTGGCCTATGCACGGATGGTGCGCGGGCAATGACGGGCCGTGAGCGCGGCCTAGCAGCTCGTGTTCAGCAAGTAGCTCCACTTGTGAAATGGACACATTGCATGGTCCATCGCTAAGCACTAGCTGCTAAAAAAATGCCGGTTCTCTTTGACTCTGTGCTGAACCAATCCGTGAAAATTATAAATCTCATCAAATCACGGCCGCTAAACTCTCGCTTGTTTGGGGTCTTCTGCCAGGAGATGGGGTCAGGGCACGAAAGCTGCTTCTGCACACTGAAGTTCACTGGCTCTCTAGGGGGCGGGTGTTACAGCGGTTGTATGAGCTGCGATAGGAGGTGAAGTGGTTTTTGACAGAAATCAAATCAGATCTGGCGAAGCATCTGGATGACACTATGTGGCTTGCGTCTCTGTCCTATTTGGTCGATATATTTGACCGCTTGAATGGCCTCAACCTGTCTTTGCAAGGCCGCGAAACTCATATTTTGCTCCTTGCAGACAGAGTGGACGCCTTCACACAAAAACTTGACCTCTGGCAGGGCCGCATCAGTCAAGGGAACTGCGACATGTTCCCTAGCCTTGCGGACTATATCACAGATGCAGGCACGTCACACGATTTCTCCTCTCTATTGCAATCAGCGTCTGAGCACCTGTCAGAAATGAGAACACAATTTGCGACGTACTTTAAGGAGGATTATCGCTCTTTTGCGTGGGTTCGAGATCCATTTGTGTGCACAGCAAACGAGCTGTCGATATGCAGGAACAGCTCATTGAGCTGAAGAGTGACAGTAGGCTGAAGGCACTCTTTACGTCCTGCCCTCTTTCATCATTCTGGGCAGCACTGATGCAGGAATACCCTCAACTCTGTGACGTCGCCTTGAAGATTCTCCTCCCTTTCGCGTCGACATATTTGTGTGAGGCAGGATTCTCAAAAATGACTGCACTCAAAACAAAGTACCACAATCGTGCACAAATCGAGGATGATTTGAGGCTATGTTTATCCGACATTGCTCCAAGAATTGAGGATCTTTGCAAGGCAAAGCAGGCTCAGGTCTCACATTAACATCGCCTGTCAAAAATGCAGATGATATGCCTACCATTAGGCCTAGTAATAACACTACTAAACACACACTAATAAAGAATAAATTCATATCAGAGGTCTGGTGCCAATTCCCAATTATAGCAATAGCCTAGTAATGATAATATGCCTACTGATGATAATAATAATAATAATAATAATAATACAACAATAAAGCATGTAAATTCATATAATTATATAGCAATAGCCTAGTAATGATAATAGGCCTACTTCTACTCATAATAATAATAATTATAATTATAATAATAATAATAATAATAATAATGCCTGCAAGCTCACATTAGAAGTCTGGTGATAGGCCTACCTACTGCTACTGATGATGATGATAATAATAATAATAATAATAATAATGCCTGCAAGCTCACATTAGAAGTCTGGTGCTACTGCCAATTATAACAATAGCCTAGTAATGATACTAGGCCTATACCTACCGCTACTAATGATAATAATAACAATAATAATAATAATAATAATGTGGCCCTAAAAATAATAGCCTAGCCTAGGGCTTTCTATCTATCTATCTATCTATCTATCTATCTATCTATCTATCTATCTATCTATCTATGCAAGGTGGCGTAGTGGGGGTGGCGCCGGGAAGGGGGAGGGGGGGCCCAACTGCAATGAACCAGCTTTGGGGGGGCCCAGCTTGCAAAAGGTTGAGAACCCCTGGTTTAGACAACCAATTACATTTATCACTCCAAAACCATTCTAGTATTGGACAGTGCCAAAAGTTCTTGGGATCCTTCAGCCATAACACTGTGACCACTGCCAGTGGACAATACTGGTTATCTGGTTATCAGGGCTCCTGATGGTGGGGGATCTATCAGGCAGGAAGTGAACATTTGGTCCTCAGAGTTGATGTTTTAGAAGCAAGAAAAATGGGCAGCGTGAGGATCTGATCCACTTTGACAAGAGCCCCATTGTGATGGACGACTGGGTCAGAACATCTCCGAACCTGCAGCTCTTGTGAGGGGTTCCCGGTCTGCAGAGGTCAGTACCTATCAAAAGTGGTCCAAGGAAGGAACAGAACCAGAGACAGGGTCATCGGGGTCCAAGACTCATTGATGCAGGTGGGGGAGTGAAGGCTGGCCCGTGTGGTCCGATCCAACAGACGAGCTACTGTAGCTCAAGCTGCTGAAACAGTCAATGCTGGTTCTGATAGAAACGGGTCAGAACACACAGTGCAGAGCAGGGTGCCCAGGTGGTCATAATGTTAATTGTGATCGGTGTATATTGTGTGTGTGATGCAAGCAGCAAAGCCATAACTTTTATGTAAACTGCAGATCATGTCCTCCATCAAGGTATATGGTTTCTTGTATACTGAAGAGTCAGCTGCTAATGGAGCTCTGTAATCAGTGTTCATCTTGATGCGTCTTCCTTTCCTAATGCTGCATCTGTCACCATGTGGTCTTTAGGCTGTCACTTGACTGAGGAATGCAGACAACAACTTCCCTCTTCTGATTGGTCCAGGAACACCTGAGCTTCATCAGGTCACTCAGATCACCTGTAAAACATGGCAGATACAGTATAATGCACCGATCAGCCATAACATTATGACCACCTGGGCACCCTGGTGGATATATCTGACGCCTGAGATGCCCTGTAGTTGCTCTCTGGTGTAGCAACCTCTGTCTGGCCACAGCAAGCGGATAGTTTGAGAAGATTTGGATCCTCTTGGAGGAGGGGCTGTTTCGCTGCTGTAGCTTCGCGACACATTGTAGTAGTGTAACCTCATAATAACAAGCCTGGGTAACTCATGAGGTTGTCGGAGAGTGTGTTGTGCCTTGTCAATGAAAGGCTTCCCTTCAGGGACAGTGTGCCTTGCAGCCTGGCAGTAAAGTCCCTCTGTTCTGGGTCCGTCCTTCTGTCCCCTCGGGGGTGCTGATTATTCTGATGTTGATTCCTCATATTTTTCAGTTAGTTCCTCTACTTCAGAGTTCAGTGTGACTTGGCGTTGCAGTGTGGTGATTTCATCTGAACAATGTATAGCAGACTTTTCCAGCTCCTTGATAGTGTTTTCTAGAGAGGCCGTAATCGTCCCAAGGACTGTGATCGACATCTGTGTTTGTTTCTTAGTGTCTGAACACGGTGTATATCGTCTGTATATGGGTTTCAATGGTGGGAGGATATATCATCTTGAACCTGGGTGACTTCACTTTGTGGAGCAGCAATAACAGCAAGCACTGCACACTTAAATTCATCAGGATCCATATCAACATAATCGGGGTAACCACACCACTCGACCCCGGTGCTTGGTCGAGGCCTAGTTCTGGATGATTG
Organism: Dicentrarchus labrax; assembly: GCF_905237075.1. NCBI lineage: Eukaryota > Metazoa > Chordata > Actinopteri > Moronidae > Dicentrarchus > Dicentrarchus labrax. Next base: position 9,944 of record NW_026136967.1, read on the forward strand.
GCCTTTCGAGTTTTTACTTTTTCCATCATTATTTTTTCCATTTACTTGTGTCTCGGTATCTCTTTCCAGAATATTTTAGAGCAGATATACAGGCAGTTACCTTTCATAATAATTTATTTTCACCTTTGACTTCAACTCACTTTCATTGATATATCTCCAAATAAAAGTCCCATGACTGTAATGTAATTTGTGAATTTACAAACTGCACATGAGTTGGTTTCTGTTCCATTTATCTTAATTCTCGCCCTCGGTTTATCATAAAGAGCTAGTTTTGATAAAAGTATTATAAAAGCCAAATGATTCTAAAACCATAAATAAAAAGAACTAGTTTACACAATCAAAGGCCTTTTCCGCATCCAACCCCACCAACATTGCTTCTATGTTATATTTCGTCATATGGTTAATTACGTGTGAGGTTCGTCTGATATTGTCTTGAGTTTGTCTTTGGCAGACTAATCCTGTCTGGTCCAGGCTGATGTGGTAAAAGTCCCTCTATTCATATGGCCAATATATGTGTAAATACTTTATAGTCCTGGTTTAACACACCTACTGGTCTAAAGTTACTGCATTCAAGCTTATCCTTACCTTCCTTTGGTATCAATGAAATTACTGCTTTCCTCCAGGAGAGGGGGATCTTGCTCTCTTTAAGAACACTGTTAAAGGTGGACTGCAGGACAGGGATCAATGAATCCTTCATTAATAATCAGTGGGAAACTTGTCTGGTCCTGGAGCCTTTTTTGATTTCAGATGAGCTATAGCTGAGCTAATTTCTTTCTCCTTCTATGACCCGTAAAATATGATGATGAAAACAGGTACTTGAATCCCATTATTTTTTATTGAGCATGTTCGTTATCGGTAAGGTGTGTTTCTGCAACTTCAACATTATTTGTTTGAGTAAACCATTCACATTACAAGTTAACATTTTGACTGCTTGCACTCAGCATCCAATAAACATCAACGTAACTGGGATTCAAACCTAACTGAATCACAGGCAACACCCCAGAGGCTGCGGTGAACAGCAGCAACAAAATGCCCTTGAATGAGCAAGAAGATCGTATGAACAGCAAGAACTAAATGTTAACTTCCACATTTGGGATCCTTCATGTAACTGGCACTGAATTGACTTCTTACTTCTTCCTCTGGTCCTTGTCAAAGTCGCTCAAATCCTCACGCTGCCCATTTTTCCTTCTTCTAAAACATCAACTTTGAGGACAAAATGTTCACTTGCTGTCTGATATATATAGTATAAACACTGAATGATTTCAAGCAGGAACATTGTCTTCTAAACTCACATCTTTCATTCTCTATGCAGATTGAGTGACTGCAGGTTTTCAGAGATCAACTGTCCGCCTCTGGTCTCAGCTCTAAAGTCCAACCCCTCCCATCTGAGAGAGCTGGACCTGAGTAACAACAAGCTGCAGGATTCAGGAGTGAAGCTGCTGTGTGGTTTTTGGAGAGTCCACACTGTAGACTGGAGACTCTGAGGTCAGACACCATGTTTTATTTCTGTGCTGAGATAAATGTGATGTTAAGTTGTGCTGACAGTAAAGTGCAGACATAAGGCTGATATTATACTGATCCACACTGAGTATCTTAATGCTAAAGTCTGTTTTCTTCTTCAGTGGTTTAGTCCATTGACTGTGGCAGAGCAATGTTGAGCTCCACATTTAAAACCTTCATAGAACAAGAAGAATCTACACTGAATAATTCACTGTGAACCTCTTCAGCTCTGGATTTAATCTGATATTAACATCATGGTTTTAACCAATGAGAATAAAAATACAGACATACAATGAGTAGTTCAATAATCTCTATTTCAACCATCAGACAATAACAAATATATTCAGCATTTGATTTTTCCACCAATAATATGAAACTATATAATGCTTCTACTGACTGAACTGTTTCATTGTAAACTCACATCTTTTATTCTTTATTCAGATTGAGTGGCTGCAGTTTGTCAGAGATCAGCTGTTCTTCTCTGGTCTCAGCTCTGAAGTCCAACCCCTCCCATCTGAGAGAGCTGGACCTGAGTGACAACAACAACCTGCAGGATTCAGGAGTGAAGCTGCTGTGTGGTTTTCTGGAGAGTCCACACTGTAGACTGGAGACTCTGAGGTCAGACACCATGTTTTCTTTCTGTGCTGAGATGAATGTGATGTTAAGTTGTGCTGACAGTAAAGTGCAGACAGGTTGATATTTATGAGCTAAAATCTCCTTCAGATTTAATGACATTAAAACTAATAAAATATTAAAATAGAAGTAGAAATTCTGATTGTGCCTTGCTCTGGCCCATATCGTCTTCCTCTCTAGCACGCTAGCTAGTGCTAACACACATAAGCACATTAACAAGCGCTAATCTCTAGCTTTGGTTAATATATTAAACTGTATAATGCTCCTGAAGGAGTGCTAATGTAAATTAAGGAACAGCTCATAGCAGGGTAACATAATTAAGGAGCTAGCATATTAATACCTTCTAATTATCTTTAGCCAGCGAGCTAGCACTAGCTTATTAATGCCTTGTCCTCCTCTGTAGCTAGCTGTGTGTGTGTGTGTGTGTGTGTGTGTGTGTGTGTGTGTGTGTGCTTTGGTTGTCGTGGCAACCAGAGGAGACCACAGCACTTGAGTCTCCTCAGAGAGACAGAAACATTTAAAATGAATCCCCTCGAACCATTGGCCAGGAACGACTGAAATGAAATCCGAAAAGAGCGTCAGCATGGTCATCTTGTTGGCTATAGGACTGCAGTGGTTAAAGTTGGCTGAAGCAGCGTTGCTCTGTGTATATCTACCAGCTCTAACGACTCTGTTTGCACTCAGGTTGGATTGATGTTAGACAGAAAACTGTAAGTGTTGTAAATTCCCTATTATTACTGTTATTGTGCAGGAACTGTTCAATGCTGAATTTAGTGTTTGTACATCAGGCACCTCGTTGGGCAGCTAAGGGGTCCTTGTTCATGTTACATTGATGCCTGTCTGCGTTTGTGATGAAGGTGGCTTATAATTAGTTCTTTGATATGCAAATGAAGCAGTGAATTCCAGCACTAATATAATCTAGCGGTACTTGTGTAGCAGTGTTTGTTTGCTGTTTAATGTGCTAACTGACTGGAGACTGAGTTCAAGTTAACATGTGCTCATTAAACTAGCGCACCTTCTCATGTATATTGTGTTTGTTCATCGCAGATATCAGAACAGTACAGGAGTCAATCAGACCAATGTAAAGCCTCAAACAGTGCAGACAATAGAGTCAGACTGTAAGCAGTAAACCAGAAACACCAAGCTGTGTGTAATGTGGTGCTTCATCATTAAAGCCACGTTAACTGTTCTACTGTGTCCGGCCTCGCTGTCTAATCATATCAATATTCATATTTCTTGTTACATGACAGACAAATGTATATATCAAAATAATAATCATAAAAACAATCCCTGTGGTTTGTCCACACATCCTGTTGAAGCTGTTAGTGGGGATCTGATGAGCCTCCAGCTTAATGCTGACAGCCTTAAGACTTTAGAATAACTGGACAGATGCAGGTTCCCCCTTGTTCAGAAGAAATCAGGAAATCAATGTGAGCTGAACTTTAGTGAGCTGAACCGCTTTTACAGTTCACTCATGGGTTCACAATTATCCTGATAACAGACATTCACTTTGATACTGTCTGTACTCTGTGGCTTCTTCTCTGTGAGTTTGTATAGATGGAGCCACTGGTGGAGCTGCAGAGGTTCAGAGCTGAAGTCACTACGTCTTTATTGAAGCAGCAGCACGTTGTCATTAATATTAATGAGAGCTCTTTTTACCTCTTTGTATTTTTTACAGTTTGCAACCTGCATCCTGTTGGGTTCAGGTGTTTGGAGTTTCCATTTTCTAAACTTGTACATTGTAAACCTTCTTCAGCTCTGAACAGATTATTAAACACTGAATGATTTCAAGCAGGAACATTGTCTTCTAAACTCACATCTTTTATTCTTTATTCAGATTGAGTGACTGCAGTTTGTCAGAGATCAGCTGTTCTTCTCTGGTCTCAGCTCTGAAGTCCAACCCCTCCCATCTGAGAGAGCTGGACCTGAGTCACAACAACAACCTGCAGGATTCAGGAGTGAAGCTGCTGTGTGGTTTTCTGGAGAGTCCACACTGTAGACTGGAGACTCTGAGGTCAGACACCATGTTTTCTTTCTGTGCTGAGATGAATGTGATGTTAAGTTGTGCTGACAGTAAAGTGCAGACAGGTTGATATTTATGAGCTAAAATCTCCTTCAGATTTAATGACATTAAAACTAATAAAATATTAAAATAGAAGTAGAAATTCTGATTGTGCCTTGTCATCCTCTGTAGCTAGCTATGTGCAGAGCCCGTGTACCGAGAGCCTGGCCTCTCCCCATAAGGTCCCATTGTACCGAACACTGGTTGCAGTTCCAGCAGAGGTCCACTGGGGGCGCTCTCCCAGCAGTGCAGAATGAATGGGAGCAGATGGAGCTGATTGTGGTTGAGAGATCTCAGATGTGATTGTAGTTTTTAAAGTTCAACATGGGTTATAGGTCGAAAGCTGAATGAACGAGTTCTGATGTCCTTTAGATTTCTTACAGGACGAGTTGTTGTTGCCCATAACGCGCTAGCATTCTGCTAATGAACGCTGATTGGTCAGTGAAGGACTGATTACGACCAGAGATCCCGCTCGATGGCATCGTGGCATCGGGAGCCCGACCACAATGTTAAGGCGGATTCTTTCGCTCAAGTTCTTTTTTTGAACACAGAAACTTGTTTTGTGTTGCTGGTACTTTTATCTGCCGATCGTTACGTCTGTGTCGTCGATGCCTCGAGAGAAAAGGAAGCACAAAGAGACTCGAGGCTCGCCGTAAAGCGGTATCTCTGTACGATGTGTGTGACGTCACTGACATTTTAAAGACTTTTTAAAGAAAATAAGTGACTCTAAAGAATCTAACACCCAGCAATGTGTCATGTCTTTGCGTCCCCTTTCGAATGCAACATTCAAATTACTAGACAAACAATGATATCCTGAGAGAAGAGGACTGTGAGGGTACAGCTCCATAGAGCTCCATTCATTCTGCTCTCATCCTGTGAGCGCCCTCACATGGAGCCAGAGGGGAACTGCAACAGTTCAGAACCCGGAAGTTTACTGAGAGTGGAAGTTCTCTATGTGTGTGTGTGTGTGTGTGTGTGTGCGTGTGCGTGTGTGGGCGTGTGTGTGTGTGTGTGTGCGTGTGTGTGTGCGTGTGTGTGTGTGTGTGTGTGTGTGTGTGTGTGTGTGTGCGTGTGTGTGTTTATGTGTGTGTATGCGTGTGTGTGTGT